>NW_024400085.1:0-29680 GCF_905171765.1 Bufo bufo
TCAGTGGTACAGCTATTCTGGGACACTTAAGGCCGCCTTTCACACGAGTGAGTTTTCCGTGCGGGTGCAATGCGTGATGTGAACGCATAGCACCTGAACTGAATCCTGAATTTTTTTTTCACGCATCAGTTCTGCGTTGCGTGAAAAACGCAGCACGTTCTATATTCTGTGTTTTTCACGCAGCCCCCGGCCCCATAGAAGTGAATGGGACTTCAGTGAAAAAACTGACTGGTTGCTAAGAGAGGTTGTTTGTAAACCTTCAGTTTTTTATCACGCCGCATGAAAAACGCATCAAAACGCATTTTACCCGCGCGGAAAAAAACTGAACAACTGAACGCAATTGCAGACAAAACTGACTTGAACTTGCTTGCAAAATGGTGCGAGTTTCACTGAACGCATCCGGAGCCAAACCATCACGCTCGTGTGAAGAAGCCTACAAGGGTTTTTTTCCAATTAATAGCAGACAGTCGTGAATAGACCCTCCCAATGGACCCTTTGTCCTCGACAGAGGAGTGATTTCAATGCTTTACTGCATGCTGTCTGTACGTGTTCAACATAACCCCGCGTCCTTCAAAATGAATCTCTGCCTTTTTTATCATTTTCTGCTGAAATTCCTCTGCATAGACATACATTTAAAGAGGTTGTCCAGCCATTTAAAGGGGTTGTTCACCTTTTAGGGTTTGTGGGGGGGGGGGGGGTGTTGGCAAACCCCATCCCTCCCCCATCTCCCCGGCAATACTTATCTGGTCCCATCCCAGCTGCTCCCCAGCCTCGCTTGGTGTGCCCCACTGTCAATTACTTGCTTTGACGCAACTGCAGCCCAATCTGCTTATCTTGCTTCTGTGACCCACCGATATAACGGTAATTGGCTGCAGCGGCGTCAAAGTGGATGTTGATAGCGGGGGAACCCGAGCGCGGCCGGGGAGACAAAGCAGCGGGACCCAGCGGTGGGGAGCAGATAAGTATGCTTGACTTTGCAGGTCTGATCCCCAAAAGGTGGCCAACCCCTTTAAATTCGAATGCTGGTAATGCTTTATACTAATAAACTAACTAATTCCTTATTTTCTGGGCGTCCCCAGACGTTCTGTGTACCTTCTGGTTCCTGTTGATGCACAAATTTTCCAATCACTGGCTACAGTGAGCATTTTTGAAAATAGCTGGACAATCCCTGCATGTTGCCTGCAAGGGGAGTATACAGTGTATGCAGAAAGCGCCTCTAGTGGCAGCTTATGTTTAAACATATATGTGTCACGGCGGACAGGATCTAAGATACACCGATAACCTAAACAAACAAGTTTCTAGGCGAGCACAGCTTGGCATAAGGTCACCTCCTAGCCAATCCCTAACAACACTCCCTCTTCTGCATACTCCCCCATTCAGACCCATCTGGTAGGAATAATGAGTCCTCGAGCCTGGGCTGAAACCTACCCTAGACATCCCTGCGCTGGTGAAAGGGGAACAGGGGCCTCCTGTGCTCCCTCCCGCCCCAGGAGGGGACAGCCGTCACTCAAAACAGCCTAGACAGCAAACTCAAAGAAATCAGAAACCAACTTTCTTATCAGCGCAGAGCACAGCCCATCCTTCCTTCCTTCCTTTGCTTCACAGCCCTTGACAGAAGCTATAAACCCGCCTCGAACCCTGGAGTGCGAGTACATTTAAACCAACGACCCAACCAGCGCACCTGCAGGGAGGCGGATCTCGCACGACTCCAAACCAAAAACAATGACTAGACACGTGTGCTACTCAGGCAGACCTCCGCACCTCGTCTGAGCAGGGCATGACCCCCTGGTCTCTCGAAGGACTCTTTGGCAGCTCTGAGCCAGGGCAACACTGACCGCCTCAATGCTATAAAGATGTATGTAATTTTGACCCTTTATAAGATGCCTGATGATACGACCCCCTAGGTTTTCGATGAAGAAAATCACGAAAAAAAGGATTTTTTTCACCAGACCTTAGGTCAGACCCCCACATCAAGACATCAGATCAGACCCCCATATCAGAACTTCAGATCAGATGTTAGACCTTAAATAAATACATTAACTTACCTCTCCTGCTCCGCCGCTACCCTGCAGGTCCGGCGGTCTCTCCTGCATTCTTCGTTTACTGGTCTTCTCTGGACCTGCGCCGCACTGTGACCTGACTGCGTACAGCGTCAGGTTATAGTGCGCGCTGCATGTCCTGACACTATACACAGTCAGGACAGTGCAGTGCGGCCCCAGGGAGGAAGACCAGAGAGCGGTGAGTACCAGCAGGGCTCTCAGTGCTTTACTCCCCACTCCCCATGCACATTGACATATCCCCCCCCCACACTTTTGGGGGAAAGAATTGGGTCTTATAAAGTGAAAAATATGATAATTAGAGCAGCTGCAAACAAAAACCTAAAAACGGATGGCTATAGGGTATCGGACCCCACTGATCTGATATTGATGACCTATCCCGGAGACAGTCCATCAATATCTAAGTACCAAAGAAACCCTTTATTAAAATGGTGTTCCTCCTCACCTGTACCGCCGCTGCTGCTCTGGTCTCTGTTGTTCTCCACTTCCTGCTGCAGGGCTCGTCACACAGGAAATGGCTTGGACTGCCTTCTCAACCAATCACTGGCCGCAGCAGTGACCCACCTCAGCTAGTGATTGGCTGAGCCGGCAGTCCAGCTCCTAGCATTGGGTAACATATTGGCGGCTCAGCAAAGAAGGTGCCCAGTGTTCTGCTCCCGGACGCCGCTCTTCTCCTGCGTGCCTCTCTCTCTGCTCGTGGGTCGAATGTCTGCATCGGCATTTGGCCTCTTAAAGGTTCACTGTGGTTGAAATGCATCTGACCGCACCAAAAGCATCCCAGGCTGTATGAAGATCCTTACCACAACGCTCTGTGCCTGAGCAATAAGGTTCTTTAGGTTCCTGTGCCTGCCTTGCTCCATTTGGTATTGGCCCGACTAGTGTTCTTGGCCTCCTAGCTGCAGCCTGCCTCTGCTTACAACTGAACCATCACCATCAGGTGTACCCTGCCTGATGAAGGGATCTGTTTGATCCCGAAACGTGTTGCTTTTAAACACCAATAAAGGTTCTCAACTTCCCTCCCCATCCACAGAGTTGTGCCTTCCACGGTAAGCGTCACGAACAGTCCAGTTTTTCTCTTCTTCCCCCAGCAAGCTTCCGGAGCAGAGAGCGTGCGCCGGAGCGAGAGCGTGATAGGCTTACAATAACACGAGGTGAGCGGCCTGAAACTGGGGGCATTCCCCTACCAGTCGCCGTCCTGCACAATTGCCTCTTTTTTTTTCTTCTAGATGTTACGACCAAAACTCTGCAGCCTTGAGCCTCGATCGGTCCATGCAGGCTCTTCAGACCCGCTCCCTCCGTTAGTGACCTTGTGGATCCATGTCTCCAGTCGGCCATCGTTATGTGGGCATTGACCTGACATCTTCTTTCCGTGCTCCACGTTTCTACAGATACACAGCTGTTCACACACTGCTATTGACACGTAGGACGTGAAATGTAAACTACAGTTCACACATGAGGCTTTAAAGGCTGAGGTGTGAAGTGCCAACTCCTGATGATGGCAGTGAAAGGTTACACAATGTTTTATTCTCACCCCGCACAAAAAAAATAAAAAACGACTAAAAGGCGACTGTCATAGCAGGGTCACTTATCTCTGTCTGCCCCACTAAGCTAAAGATTCATACTGCCGCTCCCCGCACTGTATGGACATTGTCCCATGCACCACTGCAGCCAATGACTGGCTTCAGTGGTAACAGAGCTACAAGCGGCACGTCACTCTGAAGTCAGTCATTGCGGCAGCGGTGCATGCGACCATGTCCATGCGGCCGCGGGAAGAAAACAAGTGCGGGGACGGGAGCGGCGGAGAGCAGGTGAGTATGAAGCAGGGAAGCACCAATATAGAACCATGCTGCGATTTTTCCCTGAATGCAGAGATGATGTGTAAAAAACAATAATCATGTACGCAGACCCATAGAAACGAACGGTGCAGGAATTCAGTCCGGATGCTATGAGTTCACCACACACATCACACATCCGGATGGAAACACTCGCTCGCGTGAAGGAGGCCTAAGAGATCTGTCTTAAGCCTCATTCACACCTCAGTGTTTCACGGACGTGTGCTGTACGTGTTCTCCACGGACAGGACACGTCCCTATTCATTTTACTGTGTGTATTCCGACATCAGTGTTTTAGCACGGATGCATGCTCTATTTTGCTCATGTTCACGGATCCATCACGCCTATTATAGTCTATGGGTCCGTGGAAACCACGGATGCAACACGGATCATTAAGAGATTCTTTGAAAATTTATTTTCAGCTGTTCAGCTGTCAGTGAAACACGGATGCAACACGGACAGCAAAAAACTGACCCAAACACGGATCCTTCACGGATGCATCATGACCACCTGCTCACGGATTTTGAGCACGGACACGGACGTGTGAATGAGGCTTTAGGGCTCCATTCAGACGGATGTAATGTTTTTTTGTTGTCCGCAAAAATGAGGATGCGTTTTTTTTTTTTGCAGACAGTTCAGCATGTCCATAAAAAAAGTATTGCATTCGCAATTTTTACGGTCCCATAGACTTCAATGGGGCCACGTCCTGATATTCACGGACAAGTAATAGGACATGTTTTTATTTGTTTTGTGGGCAGACCGTGGAAGAGAAGAAAAGATGCGGACAACACCATAGCCCCATAGAAGTGAATGGGTCCGAATCTAATCCGCAAAAATTGTGGTTCAGATGCGGAAAGCCAACATCCGGCCGTCTGAATGAGCCCATAAATGTATTATAGCCTGTGATAGACCACATATGTTATACATGGACACACAGAGGGGGCTCACTTCTATTTATCACAGATTTACTATAGAAAGGCACAGAATAGATAGATATGAGCTAGGTAGGTAGGTAGGTAGATAGATATGATATAGGTAGGTAGATATGCGATAGGTAGAATTCTGCTAAGCATCTCCTCCAGGTCCATCGGAGCACCTATAAGGCCCCTTTCACACGGGCAGTATCCGCGTGGGTGCGATGCGTGAGGTGAACGCATTGCACCCGCACTGAATCCGGACCCATTAATTTCTATGGGGCTGTTCACATGAGCGGTGATTTTCACGCATCACTTGTGCGTTGCGTGAAAAATCGCAGCAAGCTCTATATTGTGCATTTTTCACGCAACGCGAGGCCCCATAGAAGTGATAGGGCTGCGTGAAAATCACAAGCATCTGCAAGCAAGTGCGGATGCAGTGCGATTTTCACGCACGGTTGCTAGGAGACGATCGGATGGAGACCCGATCATTATTATTTTCCCTTATAACATGGTTATAAGGGAAAATAATAGCATTCCTAATAGAGAATGCATAGTACAATAGGGCTGGAGGGGTTAAAAAAAAAAAAAAAAAAAAATTTAACTCACCTTAATGTACTTGCTTGCGCAGCCGGCTTCTCTTCTGTCTTCATCTTTGCTGTGCACAGGAAAAGGACCTGTGGTGACGTCACTGCGCTCATCACATGGTCCGTCACATGATCTTTTACCATGGTGATGGATCAATGTGATGGACCATGTGATGAGCGCAGTGACGTCATCAGAGGTCATATTCCTCAAAGAAGAAGACAGAAGAGATGCCGGCTGCGTGAACAAGTGGATTAAGGTGAGTTAAATTATTATTATTTTTTTTTTTTAACCCCTCAGCCCTATTGTACTATGCATTCTCTATTAGGAATACTATTATTTTCCCTTATAACCATGTTATAAGGGGAAATAATACAATCTACACAACCTTGATCCCAAACCTGAACTTCAATGAAGAAGTTCGGGTCTGGGTACCACATTCAGTTTTTTATCACGCGCGTGCAAAACGCATTGCACCCGCACGATAAAAACTGAACAACGGAACGCAGTCAAAACTGATTGCCATTGCGTACCTACTCGCGCGGGTTTGCACAACGCATCCGGGACACGCTCGTCTGCAAGGGGCCCTAACAGTGCCTGTCGAGGGGAGCTGGGCAGATTCCCTCTACACTTTACAATCCAGAAGAGGGCGCTATCATTCTGGGGCCATCTACATGGTAGTAGTGAAGGCTCCCATCACCATAAAGCCTTGCTACACACCAATGGATCCCAGGCAAGGCAAAGCAGCTAAATCAACTTACTGAAGCCCAGCCCGACCAGATCATCACCCCACACCACCTCACAAACGCCGGGATCAGGAACACAGTAAACAAGAGACAGGAGGAATACGTCAGTGAATGAAGGAAGGAGGTCAGAGCATCCCAGAAGCTGACGGTGTACCAGAGCCTGCAGAGAGACTACAAACTGGCCCCATATCTGGAGAAACTAGGGAACCCCAGAGACCGGAAAATCCTGAGCCGCTATAGACTGAGCGCCCACAGCCTGGCCGTCAATCCAGACGGCATTGACTGTGCCCGCAGTGCCACCTGGAGGCGGTGGAGGATGAGGCCCACTTCCTGATATACTGTCCCAAATACTCAGCAGTGAGGGACATCCACTTTAGGAGACTGTCTGATCTCTGCCTAGACTTCAGCTCCATGGAGGAGGAAGAGAACACTGTGGACATAGCAGCACAATATATCAATGCCTGCCACAGACTGAGAGGAGCCTGATATGCCATGGACTCCGATACCCTGACCCGGGGTGTGGCCGCAGCCCCCCTCCCCCGTCATGATACTCCACGGACTCCTATACACCGACCCCGGGTGTGTCCCCATTTCTCAACCCACTATTTCCCACATGCTTTGGCAATACTAATGTATAATTTAGACCTGCCAATAAAGCTTTTTGATTTAATTTGATATGAGATAGATAGATAGATAGATAAATATAGATAGTAGAGATAGATATGAGGCAGATATATATATATATATATAGATAGTAGATGAGATAGATATGAGGTAGATAGATATGAGGTAGATATACGGGTCCTTCTCAAAAAATTAGCATATTGTGATAAAGTTCATTATTTTCTGTAATGTACTGATAAACATTAGACTTTCATATATTTTAGATTCATTACACACAACTGAAGTAGTTCAAGCCTTTTCTTGTTTTAATATTGATGATTTTGGCATACAGCTCATGAAAACCCCAAATTCCTATCTCCAAAAATTAGCATATTTCATCCGACCAATACAAAAAAAGTCAACCTTAAAATAATTAAGTTCAGTTATGCACTCAATACTTGGTCGGGAATCCTTTTGCAGAAATGACTGCCTTAAATGCGGCAATGTGGCATGGAGGCAATCAGCCTGTGGCACTGCTGAGGTGTTATGGAGGCCCAGGATGCTTCGATAGCGGCCTTAAGCTCATCCAGAGTGTTGGGTCTTGCGTCTCTCAACTGTCTCTTCCCAATATCCCACAGATTCTCTATGGGGTTCAGGTCAGGAGAGTTGGCAGGCCAATTGAGCACAGTAATACCATGGTCAGTAAACCATTTACCAGTGGTTTTGGCACTGTGAGCAGGTGCCAGGTCGTGCTGAAAAATGAAATCTTCATCTCCATAAAGCTTTTCAGCAGATGGAAGCATGAAGTGCTCCAAAATCTCCTGATAGCTAGCTGCATTGACCCTGCCCTTGATAAAACACAGTGGACCAACACCAGCAGCTGACATGGCACCCCAGACCATCACTGACTGTGGGTACTTGACACTGGACTTCAGGCATTTTGGCATTTTCCTCTCCCCAGTCTTCCTCCAGACTCAGTCCACTGCTTCCGCAGGTCCCCCCAAGGTCTGGAATCGGTCCTTCTCCACAATCTTCCTCAGGGTCCGGTCACCTCTTCTCGTTGTGCAGCGTTTTCTGCCACACTTTTTCCTTCCCACAGACTTCCCACTGAGGTGCCTTGATACAGCACTCTGGGAACAGCCTATTCGTTCAGAAATTTCTTTCTGTGTCTTACCCTCTTGCTTGAGGGTGTCAATGATGGCCTTCTGGACAGCAGTCAGGTCGGCAGTCTTACCCATGATTGTGGTTTTGAGTAATGAACCAGGCTGGGAGTTTTTAAAAGCCTTTAGGAATCTTTTGCAGGTGTTTAGAGTTAATTAGTTGATTCAGATGATTAGGTTAATAGCTCGTTTAGAGAACCTTTTCATGATATGCTAATTTTTTGAGATAGGAATTTTGGGTTTTCATGAGCTGTATGCCAAAATCATCAATATTAAAACAAGAAAAGGCTTGAACTACTTCAGTTGTGTGTAATGAATCTAAAATATATGAAAGTCTAATGTTTATCAGTACATTACAGAAAATAATGAACTTTATCACAATATGCTAATTTTTTTTTGGAAGGACCTGTATATAGAGATAGATAGAGAGATATATAGATATGAGGTAGATATATATAGATAGTAGATGAGAGATATGAGGTAGATATATAGAGATAGTAGATGAGATAGATATGCGGTAGATATAGATATATATATAGAGATAGTACATGAGATAGATATGAGGTAGATATAGATATATATAGAGATAGTAGATGAGAGATATGAGGTAGATATAGATATATATATATATATAGAGATAGTACATGAGATAGATATGAGGTAGATATATAGATAGTAGAAGAGAGATATGAGGTAGATATAGATATATATAGAGATAGTAGATGAGACAGCTATTAGACAGATGACGGCCGCTCCTCGCCGTATATAATAATATCTAGCCCTGTGCACACAGGGCTCCATGTAATAGCTATGGACAGGCCGGGGCTGAGCCGGTGAAGCGGCCGGCGGTAGGGCCATGTGGCGGCGGACGTGCAGCTGCCGGCCCGGCTCCTCCCTCCGCCTCTCCCCGTCCTCCTCCTCCTCCTCTCCTCCCGTGTAGGGATCTGTATGTGATCGGGGACCGGCCGCACATCCAGCGCTCGGCAGGCCGGAGGGAGTGTGAGCAGCGGCGGCCCGGGACAGGTGAGGCGGGTGGCGGCGCTAGGCCCCGGCGGTTAGACGTGCTCCGCTCTCCGGGGCTGGTGTCACCTTTCTCCGGGGAGGGGGGGGAGGATGCGGCTGAGATTTCAGGCCGGGGGCTGTGGAGCCACCATGTGCGGTGAGTGCCCAGGCCGCCCTGCCAGAGCTGTGCCCCGGGGGCTGGCATCCCTGCAGGAGCCTGGAAAGCTGGGTGCTACCTCTGGAGACTGGGGGGTGTCACCCAGAAGAGGGCTGAGCCCTGACAATTGGTGACCATGGGTGTCAGGAAGGTGATGGGTCTGAATCCGTGACCGCGTCCAGGGCTGACCGAAATGCGTGAGGTGTAACCTATAGGATGTGGTGGTCACCGCGGAGGTCTCCTTTAAAAGTCAGGGGGTCTTGGCGGTATTCCCTACGGTTTGCCAGGGTAGCCTTCATCAAGGCGTGGTACCTCAGTGTCATCTGGATGATGAGGGTAGTCGTCATCCATGTCCAGCCGACCAAAATCGTAGAAAATGTGGTTGCACTGAAATTCAGTAGGTTTGGCTTTCAGTCCTGATGCAGCCATTGGCCCTTTAAATTAGGGCAGTGACACGCTTGGCGCTGCAGCCACGTGGGTGCGTACCGGTGACTGGCGCCTGCCCCCGAACAGCGCTATAGTACGGTATAAATATCCTTCAGTTTGTAGCGGGATCTCAGTCCATATCAGAAACATCAGTCCGATCTAGATTTGGGCAATGCCCTCTTGCGCCAGTCTTGACGGCGGAGGATTCGGTTCTCATAGCGGGATACGGCGGAATGATGCACGGAGACAAAGACATGACCTAGGAAGACTGAGCTAAAATAGGCTGCAGCGGCACGCTGTCCTTATACCCCCACACACAGGGACTTCCTGATGCTAAGAATAGTCCTACCAGTGCAATGTGACCCAAAACTACAACTCCCATCATGCCCTGGCAGCCTGGAGCTGTCAGGGCATCATGGGAGTTGTAGTTGTGCAACATCTAGAGCGCAACCGACTGGAGAGCGGCGTACTGGAGTATATGTAATATAAAGCGCTGACCTCCGGCTCTCGGAGCATGATGGGAGTTGTAGTTCTGCAACATCTGGAGATCAGTTTACTAGAATATATATATTATAAAGTACTGACCCCGGGCTGTCTGGACCTAATGGGAGTTGTAGTTCTGCAGCATTTGGAGAGCTTATCAGCGTACTAGAGTATACATAATATAAAGAACTGACCCCCGGCTCAGGGTCATGATGGGAGTTGTAGTTCTGCAAAGTCTGGAGTGCTCGGGGTTGGAGATCGGGTTACTGGAGTATATTGACCCCAGGCTGTCAGAGCATGATGGCAGTTGTAGTTCTGCAACAGCGGGAGATGTCCGGGTTGGAGACTGATGTACTGGACTATACGTCATATAAATACTGACCTCCTTGTTATATTAGCGGAGAACTGTGCCCTCTGCGTATTGGGAGATTTCATGGTGACCCCCGAGGGGCGCGGAGTTATTTCCGCCTGATGCCGATTATGGCCTAGATGGCACAAAAGAACTGAAATTGTGCGCTATTTGTAAAACCAGTGCTGCCCACTGCACAATGGTCTGATCAGTGGGGGTGTCGGACCCCCGCTAATCAGGTATCGATAACCTATCCTGAGGATTGGCCAGCGGTGTGAATGGAGCCGGAAACCCCCCGTGTTTCCTCCGGCTTTGGCCAGTGCAGCAGTGGGACTGGAGCTCGGCAGGGTTCTCCTCGGTTCCTCCAGATCCCTAAAGGGAAACGTTGCCCCCCTGACCACCACGTCCTCTCCTCCGCTTACCTTTACATACAGAGGCGTCGCTGACGTCGGCGGCCCATCCACTCTTGGAATCTTTGCACTTTAGATTCAGCGCTCCTTTAAATGGCGCCTGACCTTTGGACTGCATTCTTTTGCGGTAGCGTGCAGCAGGGTAAGGGGTTAACAGCGTGGCCTCCTCCTTTGCGACACATTTTACCCGTTCAGTCATGGAGACGTAATGAAATCGACACTGCTCGGTTCAGTAATGTTCTGCCGGACGAGGGTCCCTCCTGTGATTCCGTGCGGATATTCGCTCCTCCCTGACGCTCCGGGGGACAGCGACGCTCGGTTTGCATTCCGTTCATTTAGCGCCGATGGTTTGCACTGGGGCGATGGTCCGACACTTCCAAGACTGATGTCAATAGGTGGCACCAAGAGGGCCAAATCTGGGTGCCAGGTCTAAGGAGAGTGCATGGTCCTTTCAGGAGGGTCCTTGCAGTTGGCGGCCTGCCAGCGTCTCTCCCATGTCAGGTCATTGCTGGGATGCAGTTCCCAAAAAAGCTCATTTGTGCTATGAATACATGGGCACCTGGACTACCACTCCTAATATGCTGGGTGCGTTAATCTTAAAGGGGTATTCCGGTAGGTATCTGCAGGCCCTCTATCAGATCGGTTGGGGTCCTACCACTGGGACCCCCACCGATCATGAGAACGGGGGCCTGTGCCCCATGCTGCTCCCCTGAAATGACTGGAGTGGCCGGGTCGCACTCTATGGGAATTCCGGAGATAGCCGATAGATATACAGCGCTCACCTATTTCCGGAAATCCTATAGAGCTAAATGGAGCCGCCACTTCGGTCATTTCAGGGCAGCAACAGGGGGTCCGGGGCCCCTGTTTTAGTGATGGATGGGGGTCCCTGTGGTAGGACGTCCACCAATCTGATAGTTATCCCCTATCCTTCAGGTAACCTACCGGAATACCCTTTTATCGGTGGTCTGGCATCTTCTATTAGAATGGCACCTGCCAGTTGCTGCACCACACCCTGGTGCTCGAGTCTCTTGCCACATAAGAAGCCCCCAAATATGGCCCCTCGCACACGTTGCAGATTATGCGCAGAAAAACCGCAGCGCGATACAGTACCAGCAAAGTGTACGAGATAAGACAAACCTCATGTCCACTTCTAGAAATCCGCAGCTTGCCGATTTTGGTGCAACATGGTGTGCGTCTTTGGTGCGAAGCCGCAACGATTTTCGTTTTTGAAATCTGCGCTTGTGTGCGGGTACTCTAAGGCTATGTTTACGGATTCCACTTGTAAAAATGTTCTGGACACCCCCCCTCCCCCCCCCCCCCCCCAGTGGTGCAGTTTTTAAAACCGCAAGTGGAAAAACAAGAGTAACCAGAAGTGGAAGATACAGAGAAAAGGTATCATAGAAATATGTTTGCCTCTTCTGTATTTTGGACCCACTCCTGGTTTTGGCTTACAAATGCTGATACGGAAATACTGACCGTGTGAAAGAGGCCTTGGGCTGGGTTCACACATGACTGATTTAAGCTGCAGTTTAGGTGCAGTTTCATTCTTTTGCATTGGAAAGGGGGAAATCCACAAAGAAATCCGCAGTATAAGGCTAGATTCACACGTCCGGGGAATGGGTCCGCATCTGTTCCGCAGTATCCTGACCCATTCATTCTCAATGGGGCAGGAATGGATGCAGAGAGCACACTATGTGCTCTCAGCATCCACATTTCCGGAGCGCGGCCCTGATCTTCCGGTCCGCAGCTTCGGAAAAAAATGCAACGTGTCCTATTCTTGTCGGCGATTGCGGACAAGAATAGGCAGTTCTATGGGGGTGCCGGCCGGGTGTATTGCGGATCCGCAGTACACTACGGACGTGTGAATGGAGGGCTCATGCACATGGCCGTTGCTGTTTTTAAGGTCCGCAAAACACGGATTCTGGCTGTGTGCGTTCCGCATTCTGCTGAACGGAACGTCCTGCCCTCTATAGAACTGTCCTCTCCTTGTCCGTAAAATGGACTACAGAACGGACAGACTAATGCGGACAGCACACGTCCTGCATCTGCTGTCCCGATCTTCTGTGGCCCCATTGAAGTGAATGCCACAAATGCGGACAAATACAACGGTTGTGTGCGCGAGGCCTAAGGGTGCATTCACCACGACCGTATTTTTTGGTCCTCGTCCGATCTTCCTTTTTTTGCAGACGATGCGGATCCATTCATTTCAATGGATGTGCCGTCCGCATCTGCATGTCCATTCCTTAGCCCCGTAAAAAATACAGAGCATGGTCCTATTCTTGGCCGTTTTGCGGACAAGAATACGCAATGTTACAATGGGGGCCGCAAAAAAAATGGATGCATGCAACACGGACGTCATCCGTATTTTTTGTGAATCTTCATTTTGCGGACCGCAAACTACATACGGTCGTGTCAATGCACCCTATGTTGACATGCTGCAGATTAAAAAAAATCCACAATACCGCAGCTTTTCTGCAGGATATTTTTTTATGCAGCATTCTGAGTTCTCCTCCACTTTGCACGTGCTGTACAATGCTGGGAATTTGGCGCATAAAAATCCGCAGCTAATCAGTCACGTGTGAACCAAGCCTTAAATTCCTTACCGTGGAAAAGAGAATTCCCATTAAGGCCTCTTGCCCACAAATGTAAGGACTCCGTGCCCGTGCCGTGGACCGCAGATTGTGGTCTGCAATGCACGGGCACCGACCGTGGGGCAGCCGCATGCGGATCGCGGACCCATTCACATTAATGGGGTCCGCCATCCGTCCGTTCCGCAAAAAGATAGAACAAGTTCTATTTTTTTTTGCGGGACGAAACACCATGGAAGCACTCCGTAGGGTTCCGTTCCCGCACCGCATCTCCGGATTTGCGGACCCATTCAGGGCAAATGGGTCCGCATCCCTGATGCGGAATGCACATGGCTGGTGACCTGTGTATTGCGGAACCGCCGTATGCGGTCCGCACAACGGGCACGGTAGCCCTTACGTTCGTGGGCAAGAGGCCCAAAAGTAAGCAGGAAATGAAAATCGTCCATGCCTAGTCCCTCATCAAAAACCGTGTTAAAAAACACATCGGGGAGAAAAGTGTATCCAAAAAAACACGACGTGTAGAAAATTCTCTGTGTGAACATACCCTAAGACAGGGATCAGCAGGGATCAGAAACTACAACTCCCAGAAAGCTCCATCCACTTCTACGGGAGTTGTGAGAACAGCCCAGCCACGTTTGCATGCTGGGAGTTGTAGTTTCACAGCATCCGGAGTGCTGAAGGTTGCTGATCCTGCCCTAAGATGATTGCATCACAGCCCGACTTCCTCTGAGGGTTGGTATGATGGCTTCCTGTTCCACGGCCGGGTTAGGGTGGATTCCGAGACTTCTGCCTTGCCTCTGAACGGGGTGCATATTGTGGCGAGGGCCTGGAGACAGAGATTTCTGCAATGAAATCTGCCAGTGTGAATCCACCCTTTAGACCTTTGTTTTGGTGCTGTTTTCCGTGAGGGCCTCTAGAAAGCCTCCCATTCATTTCAATGAGAGGCAGAACCTGCTTGGGAAAAACGAAGCAGCACTTTCTATCCTGGAGCCGAATCCGCGCTGACTCTCCCATTGAAGTGAATGGGAAGCTGAAAAAACTGCTCCAAAAAACCGCATTGAAAGCACGCTGATTTTCTGTGTGGTTTCTGGTGCAGATTTTTTCACGTACTGCGCTGATTTTTTTTTTCTTTTTTTTTCTGGGCGTTTTCAAAATCCGTTTACACAACCCTTTGGAGTCCGGCGACTGACGGCATAAATGCTGCAGAATTTTCACCGCCAGAAAATCCGCAGCATTTATGGTAGCAGCAAAGTGGCTGAGATTTCCCGTGTTTTGTCTAAACACTCGCATAACTTGACCCTCGGCGTGTCCGTTATTTCTGTGGATTTTCCGTTCGGCTTTTAACCCTACAAAAAACGCAAATACCACATGTGGGTTTCGGTGCAGAATGTAGAGAAATCCTTGCAAAATTTCTGTGTGGCAGGCGGCCCTGGGTTACGCCCCCCCCCCCCCGATCCTCCGGGATGGTTGCAAATCCAGATTATAATCCATTCGGCTTCGGATTAGGCCTCATGCACACGAATGTTGTGTGTTTTGCGGTCCGCAAATTGCGGATCCGCAAAACACGGATGGCGTCCGTGTGCGTCCCGCAATTTGCCGAACGGCACGGACCTATTCTTGTCCGCAAAACGGACAAGAATAGGACAGGTTATAATTTTTATTTGCGGACCACGGAACGAGCAACGGATGCGGACAGCACACGGAGTGCTGTCTGCATCTTTTGCGGCCCTATTGAAGTGAACGGGTCCGCATCCAAGCCGCAAAAATTAGTGTAGGACAGGTAGGTGGTCGTCCAGGACTCTCCTACAACTAACCTCTTGCCCTGTAATCCTAATTCTGCTGCAGTTTATTAGAGCACCGGCACATCCCTGGGGTAAGCTCTTAAACCTTGATACATATAAGGGGGGGGAGGGGGAGAGATTTAAAACCCGCCAGCGACCAATCGGATTGATCCATTCATTTTCCAAAAGAGGTCTGAAAATAAAAGGTGGAATCTGAACCCTTTTCCCTCTGCACCAGTTCAGACAGTCCTCCCCCATAGACTTTACCTGCGCATTATCTGCCACCACTGGACAACGCCCGGGCGTGGCGCGCCCAGAGGAGTGTCTGCTGGGGGGGTAAAGTACAGAAGTGTTAGTCCGACCTGTCCCTTCTTGTTTTTTTATTTTTTATTATTTTCCTATTGTCACCCAGCTCTCCGGTGATTCTGAATGGCGCACTGTATGCGGTTATCCTAATGATCGGCCGTCCCCGGGAAGCTTACATCGGCCGCTGTAAAGGGCCCTTTAAATGGACATTTTACACCATTGATTCGGGCCGTGTAAAAGTCACCGCCCAGTGTAACCCTCGGGTGGCTAAAGAGGACCTCTAACCTAGGTTTGGGCTATATACCGGTATCACAATATACCGTGGTATTAAAAAAAGGCGATATGACGATATCGCTATTTCCTGATTACAGCGGTATTTTGTGACGTCATAGAATCGGTCCATGTGCGCTGACCGCTTCAAAATCTGCGTCCGCGCCCGCCCGCCCCAGGCATGATTCTATACCATTGCTGCCGCAGCGGCTACCCCGGCTCCTCCATGCAGGCTCCGCCCACTGACGTCGGAATCAGATGACAGGCGAGGCAGCGCAGGACAGGAGCGCAGCGCATGGACAGGAGCGCAGCGCAGGACAGGAGCGCCACCAACACTTCTGCTTACAGCCTGCAATACACCTTCTAGTAGGAGATGATACACAAGATTACTATAAACCACTCGTTCCGGTACAGAATTAACCCTGTAATGTTTTTGTTGTTACTAGAAGTCAATCGACCAGTTACAGATACCCGAAATGGTGAAAAAAATGACATATAAAAGTACAACAATTAACGTCTCCTTGTGCCCCCCATACAGTTGTAACGTCTCCTTGTGGCTGCCCCCGTACAGTGTAACGTCTCCTTGTGGCTGCCCCATACAGTGTAACGTCTCCTTGTGGCTGCCCCCGTACAGTGTAACGTCTCTTGTGGCTGCCCCCGTACAGTGTAACGTCTCCTTGTGGCTGCCCCCATACAGTAATAACGTCCTCCTTGTGGCTGCCCCCCGTACAGTGTAACGTCTCCTTGTGGCTGCCCCCGTACAGTGTAACGTCTCCTTGTGGCTGCCCCCGTACAGTGTAACGTCTCCTTGTGGCTGCCCCCCGACCTCCGTGTGGCTGCCCCTATACAGTGTAACGTCTCCTTGTGGCTGCCCCCATACAGTATAACGTCTCCTTGTGGCTGCCCCCGTACAGTGTAACGTCTCCTTGTGGCTGCCCCCATACAGTGTAACGTCTCCTTGTGGCTGCCCCCGTACAGTATAACGTCTCCTTGTGGCTGCCCCCGTACAGTGTAACGTCTCCTTGTGGGCTGCCCCCGTACAGTGCAACGTCTCCTTGTGGCTGCCCCCGTACAGTGGCAACTCTCCTTGTGGCTGCCCCCGTACAGTGCAACGTCTCCTTGTGGCTGCCCCCGTACAGTGCAACGTCTCCTTGTGGCTGCCCCCCGTACAGTGTAACGTCTCCTTGTGGCTGCCCCCGTACAGTGCAACGTCTCCTTGTGGCTGCCCCCGTACAGTGCAACGTCTCCTTGTGGCTGCCCCCGTACAGTGCAACGTCTCCTTGTGGCTGCCCCCGTACAGTGCAACGTCTCGTTGTTGCTGCCCCAAGTGTTTTTTTTCTTCTAAATGGGCATTTATCGCGATATATATCGTTATCGTGATAAATTTCTTAATATCGTTATCGTGGGAATATTTTTGATATCGTCAACCCTACTCTAACCTCTCTTGACATGTCCTGTTTTAGTAACTACTTGCATTCCCCGTGTATTACCAATCTGGAGCATCTATTCTTGTGACTCTATGTTGTGCCATTCCTATATTATTCCTGCTAGAAGTTTATAAATGAATTGCAATGAAGGTCCAGCTGGGGGTTACCAGTTGTGGTGTGTCCCTGCACAGTCTAACATTGGCAGCACTGATCGGATAGTGTCAGACTGTACAGGGACACACGCCCAGCAGGACCTTCATTGCAGACGGCTAGTAATTCTTTCGCAGCTTCTAGCAGGAATAATAGGAGCAGTGGTATAACATAAGAGCCATAAGAATAGATGCTCCAGTATTACAGGGGATGCAGGGATTTGCTAAAACGAACATGTCGGGGGTCCTTTTAAGGACTGTGCGCAATAATATAGACTTGTCCCCCTGCTACATGGCAACTAGTGACCTGCGAGGGCCCGCATTTCATGGTGATCGCATTCACGTAGTTGGTTGCAGTTTTCGCATGGCACGGCCACAAGTCACAACCTAATATCTCGCTGGGTGAAGCTGAATGGAGGGTCAGGAGACGCCCGTCCCACCTCTTTATAGCAGGCCTGGCCGCTTCCATTTCATGCCTGTAGAACCATAGGCCTGCAGAGGAGCTGCAGACACAGAACGGCAGGATAGACCAGTCTTCCGCAGGCTTCCTACCTCTGCTGGGACAATTGAAGATTTTTGCAAAAGTACTCGGGGATTAGAAACGCGTGGATGTGTGTTTTCTGCTGGTCCTTCCCATACACTTCAGTGGAGCTGAGCTGCAGTACCAGGCACAGCCCATACACAGGGGTGGTGCTGTTTTTTTTTTTTTTTTTTGCAAGGGAGCTGCTGTATCTCTCCAACCTTGTACACCCCCTTTATTAAAGGGGACCCGCTCACCTCTCCTTACATGTCTCTTTTATTTGCAACTACTTGTGTTCCCCATGTAATACCAGCTCTGGAGCATCTATTTTTAGTACTCTATGTTTGTGCCGTTCCTCTATTATTCCTGCTAGAAGTTATCAATGAAATACTAGCAGTCTGTAATGAAGGCCCAGATTGGTATTACCCGTTGGGGGGCATGTCCCTGCACAGTCTGATGCTATACAATCAGACCCCCCCCTCCCCCCAGTTGGTAGCACTCCTCTGGACCTTCATTGCAAACTGCTAGCAATTCATTCATAACTTCTTGTAGGAATAATAAAGCAGTGGCACATCATACAGTCATACGACTATATGTTCCAGAATTGTTATTACATGGGGAATGCAAGGAGAGGTGACCGCTCCTCGTTCATGATATCTCATTGTCCCTTTCATAGGGGTCAGCCCGTTGATGACCCCCCCCCCCGATCTGGACGGAGACACGGCTGAGTGTACGGTGATAAATGAGCACTCCAAAGGGTTAAAATTGACATAGGATGGAAGGAGCCAGCAGGAATACCAGCACGTGCCAGAACTAATGACTATTACACCTCGGGGCGGCTTCTGTACGCAGCAGCGAGCATTCCTCCGCTGCTGCCGGCCGTGTGGCGCGGCTTTCGTAGTCTACAGATCATGGTCCTGACATGGAGCCTGATATTAAGGCAGTGGGCCTCATAGGTTTCTACGTTTTTGTTGGGGACAAGGGGGGTTTGCCTTGATGACCCCATACCTCGTCAGAAAACCCCCTTCAGCTTGACGGTGAGGATACTCTCGGCAACCTTAAAGGGGTATTCCTAGATGATATAAAGTGATGATATGGCGCATTGCTTCTGGTTGGTGGGGGTCTTGCTAATCCTGAGAATGAAGGGGCTGCAGTGCTTTAGCTATGCGGTGGCCCCTACATTTTGAGTATCACTGGGTGCCCCAAAGCTCAGGGGCACCACTTAACATATTCATTGACACATCCTCACATCTCTGTATAAGGCCTCTTTCCCACGGGCGTGTGCGCCCCATGGTCCTGGCTGCAGGCCGCAATGCACGAGCACAGTCCGTGGGGCAGCCGCAGCGGATCGCGGACCCATTCACTTGAATGGGTCCCGCGATCCGTCCGTTCCGCAAAAAGATAGGACACCGTTCTATCTTTTTGCGGAACGAAACCCCACGGAAGCACTCCGTTCCATTGGAGTAAATGCCCACGGACCGGCAACCCGTGTATTGCGGATCCGCAAATGCGCTCTGCAATACGGCAACGGGGGCGCACACGCCCGTGGGAAAGAGGCCTAAGAGCGGAATACTCCTTTTTAAAGAGTTTTCATTTCCTTGCCGCCCACATTTTTAGGTGGCCGTCCCCCATCCATGTTGGTCAAACCTTCCAATATCTGCGGAGGCCTACTGGCTCCTGGGGGTGGCGGCGGAAGAAAGGTCCGTCTTGTTGGATTTTAACATGCCCAATCCATCTAGTCTCAAGGGAGAATAGTCGCTGCCAGAGAATTCTGTCAGCAGCTTGCTTGCCTGTCCTCATTGGAAACGCATGCATGCTCTGCTGGGCCGAGTGTGCGTGTGCGGTGTTCGTTATCTTCTTCACTGAAAGATTTCTAATATGTAGAATAATTTTTGTGCTTTTTAGGTCCAAATTGTGAACGTCACAAAGGTTTTAGGAGGGCGAGGGGAAAATTACAGCTCGTGTTTTCCTGCTAGGAAAAAGTTACCAGCCGGCCGCCCTGTGCCGTCACGTTTGCCGTCCTGTCGTCTCGTGCGGCTGGCACGCTCTCCATCGTAGCAGAGGTTTCTGACTACCTCTAGGGGCACTGTTACAGTAACTGTACAAGTTGTCAGCCTGTAAAATCTTTTAACCCCTTCTTCCTGTGTACATTTTCACAGATGAAACTTCTTAAAGAGGAGCCGTCGCCTGACCTGTCTGTTTTAGTAACTACTTGCCTTCCCCATGTAATAACTATTATTATAACTCTATGATGTGCCATACCTTTATTATTCCTGCTAGCAGTTATGAAGAAATTGCCAGTCTGCAGTGAAGAAGGTCCAGTTGGGGGCGATCAGTGCTGCCAGTGTCAGACTGTGCAGGGACACACCCTCAACTGGTAACACCCTGCTGGACCTTCATTGCAAACTACTAGTAATTAATTTGTAACTTCTAGCAGGAATAATAAAGGAGAGGCATAAAATTGAGTCATAAAAACAGATGCTCCAGACTGGTTATTGCACAGGTAATACAAGTAGTTACTATAACACCTGTCGGGAGAAGGGACGGCTCCTCTAAATATCTGCAAGACAACCAAAAGCGAATATTGGAAAACCTGGTAAATCCTCATATTGTGCTACGTGTGGCCTTGGGTTTGGGCATCCCATTGCATACACCCTGTGAGACCATGTGAGTGTAGTAAAAGGGTGGGTCGGGACTAGCGTTAAGAGAACTTGTGTTTTAAGTTTGGCGTCTAAAGTTCGGGTTATCGAAGAGTCGCGTTATGGATTCTAAGTTCCGTGGTAGTGGAATCCATAACGCGACTCTTCGATAACCCGAACTTTAGACGCCGAACTTAAAACACAAGTTCGCTCAACACTAGTCAGGACGGCCCTTTATTAACCAGATCGGGGAGGTAACCTCCGGCACTCCAGCTGTTGTGAAACTACAACTCCCAGCATGCATACTTGCTCTGCTCTTCTCGGAACTCTCATAGAAATGAATGGAGCATGCTGGGAATTGTAGTTTCACAACAGCTGGCGTGCCGAAGGTTGCCGACCCCTGTGCTAGAACCAGTATCTCCCTGACCATGTGTTACATGTGCAGCCAGTTGTATGAGCCCTGTTAGGCCATGTGAATGTAATAAAGCGAGATTCGGGAGTCCCCTTTAGGCTACATTCACACAATTTGCGGATCTACAAAACACGCATGAATGTAGCCGGCCCTATGACAGAAATGCCCATTCTTGTCCGCAATTATCTTTTTTGCGGGGCCGCGGATCAGAACTATGGATGCGGACAGCACGCAGTGTGCTATCCGCATCTTATGCAGGCCCGTTGAAATGAACGAGTCCGCCTCCAAAAATACGGTCGTGTGAATTGACCCTTATCAACCAGATCAGGGAGCCGCTAGAACAAGTGGCGCTCACCCCAGAGGACCTTTCCTGTCCATGCGTTACATGGGCAGCTCATGTAAAGACTTAGGGCGCATTCAGACGACCGTAGTGTTTTGCAGATCCGCAAACCATGGATACAGGCCGCGTGCGTTCTGCGCATTTTGCGGACCGCACAGGGCCACAACCATTGCGGCCAAGAATAGGACATGATCTATCTTTTCTATGGAGCTGTGGAACAAAACCATGGAGGCGGGCAGCACACAGTGTGCTTGTTGTCTGCATCTTTTGCGGCCCCATAGAAATGAATGGGTCCGCACCCGTTCCGCAAAATGGATGCACGAGATGAAGCCCAAATGTGTACAGAGCCAGACTGGGCTAAGGTCACCTCTATGATCGTGTTTCTTTTCTGTCTTCATCCACTTTCTCGAAGACACCTGACAGGTGCAGAGGGACACGCCCTATATCTTTTCATATGCCATAACCGGGTTAATCATTCTCCTTGCAGGTTCCCGTCCTGTCCGCGTCTTCTCGCTGGTATTCTGCACATTCTTTGGATACCCTTTTCCATAAATAAAAATATTCAAAGAATTTGTGCTGCAGCGGCAACCCCCCCCCCCCCCCCAGTAATGGATATGTTAATGCATTCCTTGCAGTGGAGGTCCTAATGAGCATGCACGGAGTGACTGTACGCCCTACTCCGGGGGAAGCGGCGCTCTTGTATGCCTCCTTTGATGGTACCTGTTGAGTCACCGGTCTATCCGTCCCTTTAAAAACGTTGAAGTGACAGGCACGTGGTAGCGAGAAGGCAGCGGAGGGCGTGATTGCAGAAGGGATCGCTTGTCTGGAAGGTATTTCCAGGGAAGGGCCGGGCAGGCAGTAACCTGCTGCAGAGCCGTACAGGTAACCTGATTAATCGGCATTTGGTATATTGTGCCCGCGGTCTCCTTTCCTGGATCTGACGCCTTGTGATCGCCTCTCGTAGACATTTATGCAGTATGATGCCCTGTCCTGCCCTGATATTATTTTATATGAAGGTGGCGTGCAAGACTACAACTCCCAGCATGGCTGTCGGAGCTGCTATGGGGTTGCTGGAGCTCTGCAGTTTGGGGAATACTGCTGTAGATCCTTGGGGTTGTAAAGCGGCAGTGCTTGGTATTGCAGCTCAGCCCCATTCAATTCAATGGGGGCTGAGCTTCCACTAGGCCATGTGACCGATGTACGGTGACGTCACATGGCCTAGGAAGAGGCTGTGGCTCTCACGGACTGCTGCCCTCTTTTAAGAGCTGATTGGCGCAGGTGCCGGGAGTCGGACCCCTGCCTATTTAATATTGATGACCTATCCTCAGGATAAGTCATCAATATTAATTCCAGGATAACCCCTTTAATTGATAAATCGACACAAGCTCCCAAGAAAGAGAACCATCTCACCAGCGCCACCTATTGGAAGTGGCCCCCTATGAGTCAAGAGCTGACGTTCCAACAAGTGCAGCACTGGTCACAAATAACAATGGACATTGAGGCTCGCCTTCTGGAATTAGATCGGCCAACTATCTTTACGCCTTAGGCCTCATGCACACGACCGTTCCATCGGTCCGCAAAACACAGAAGCTGCCCCTGTGCCTTCCATAATTTGCGGAACGGAACAGGCGGCCTATTTTAGAAAAGCCTATTCTTGTCCGCCAAACGGACAAGAATAGGACATGTTATATTTTTTTTTGTGGGGCCATAGAACGGAGCAACGGAGTGCTGTCCGCATCTTTTGCGGCCCCATTGAAGTGAATGGGTCCGCACCCGAGCCGCAAAAACTGCGGCTCGGATGTGGACCAGAACAACGGTCGTGTGCATGAGGCCTTAAAGGAACATACTTTATAGATATTTTGCAAGGTTCCTCGTTAAAGGGTCACTGAGCTTTCCCAAAAAATGTCACGTGTTATTGTGACCTATTAAAGGCTTTGGTGGGGATCAGAGTGCTGAGACCCCAACCGATTGCTAGCATGAGGAGAGAGAGGGGCACACATAGCACAATGGACAGGCTCAATAGAAAGTCTATGGGCCCGTTTCAATCCTGTCTCCTGCAACGAGGAGAGAGAGCGCGATACAAAAAACCCTTCTCTTTCCTTGTTCTAACAATCTGTGGGGGGGGGGGGGGTCTCAGTGCTCAGACCACCACAGATCAAAAACTTTCATAGTGAGATATCAACCTTCTTCTTTTTTTTTTTGTTAAAGAGCATTGACCCTTTAAAGTTACAAAACTATAGTACCCCCCCTCCCCCCAAGGCTCGGGCTACTTCGACGTAAAGTCAAATGAAAGTCACAACAGTTGCAATACGGCTGTAGTTACTATTCTCCGTGGAAGAAGTCACTCGTGACCTTCCAACCAGTGCAAGTCCTTGGTGGAGGAGACGTCTTCCCCAGAGACCATACCAGTTGTTGCATTGTGATGGTGACTTTTAGGGTGCGGTCCAACGTAACGGCAGCGTGATTGAAAACCACATGGGGGCGAGCAAGTGGTTGTCTGTAAACCTGCAAAACCACAGCCAAATGGGTGTTCTGAGTGTTTTATACTGATCGTCAGTATCTGATCGGTGGGGGTCTGACTCCCGGCACCGCCGGCAAAATTCTGCTTGAAGAGGCGAGTGAGCGCTGCGGCCTCTTCACAGCTCACCAAGCACAGCGCCGTCCGTTGGATAGTGGCTGTGCTTGGTATTGCAGCTCGGGCCCGTTCACTTCTATGGACTGGTCTGCGCCTAGGCTACGTGACTGATGAACGTGATGTCACTTGGCTTAGGGAAAGTTGGCGCTCATTGGAGCGCCGTAGCCTCCTCAAACAGGTGATCGGCGGAGGTCCTGGGTTTCGGACCCCCCACTGATCAGATACTGATGACCTGCCCTGAAGATGGCTCATCCATAAAAACACTTTGAAAACTCCTTTTACGTTAACCCGCACGTCCTTGTGGTAGTTCGCCAGGTGGCGGCTGCAGTAGCTTAAAAGGTAGTTTTGGTGATGCCATGGTTTCCAAATGAATAGTCCTCGTATAATACTTAAAGGGATTGGGTAAAAATAGAGCGGTCTTTGGACCCCCCCCCCCCCCCCCCAGTTTACCAGACCTTTTTAGCGGGAAGATTACTTCCCGCCATTGATTGGCCTGCGATACTCCGCTGAGCTCCCTCGCTGTAAACATCAGGTTTCAAATCACTGCAGCCAATGACTGGTTGCAGCGGAGACCGTATTCCCTTGTGTCATGTGATCATTTGCCAGAACCGGCCGTGCACCAACAAACCCCCCGTTCACTATAATGGGATCCGGTGTTGATCCAGCTGGTTTCTGGCATAATTGTCGGCTTCGGCCGGACAAAAAGTCCTGCATGCGCGGCTTTTTGTCTGGCTGAAACCAGCACTTAGGCCAGAAAGTGGCTCCATCGCCGCTAGATCCCAGCGGTGCGCAGCCTTGTCTGTCTAGGCCAGGACCGGTGACTTCTAGCAGACCGTCACTGTGCCGGACCAGGTAAGAGCAGAGTTTTATTCAGGGCGTTTTTGCCTTTTATAATTTTTTTCGTCGCTGCAACCAACCAGGCACTTTTTCTGCCGTTTATTAGCATATTACGTTTCACCGCGGAGAGTGTCTGATCTTCTCACAGGGCTGTGAAGGTTCTCGGTCTTGGCGAGTCTCCAGTGGGTTTACAAGGCGTTTCTCAATATCATAGCAAATCTTTCAATGGCGGGAAGGAGGAGATCGTTGACCGATTGCTGCCGCACTATGCCCTTAGTCGTACTTGGGTCTCCTTGGTCCATTTCTAGATCCATTCTTTGGGTGGTAACGGTGGCATCAAAAAGATGTTTCCCGTTATTGAGGCTGCCTCCTCCACATGTATTAAAGGGCCTTTCCGATATTCTTTCCTCAGGATAGGTCATCAGTATCTGATCGGTGGGGGTCCGACAGCCGGGACCCCTGTTGATCAGCTTTTTGAGAAGGCAGCAGCGTTGTCGCTGATTTCACTAGGCCAGTGACGTCGTGTTCATCGGTCCCATGGCCTAGGCGCAGCACAGACCTATTGACGTGAATGGGGCTGAGCTGCAATACCAAGCACAGCCACTATACAATGGATGGCGCTGTGTTTGGTGAGCTGTGAGAAGGCTGTGGCACTACTGCAAACAGCTGTTTGGCGGGGGTCCCAGGTGTCGTACCTCCACCAATCACATTCTGATGACCTATCCTGAAGATAACTTATCAGTAAAAAAAATATCTTGGAAAACCATTTTAAATTGGAGATTGGTGGCGCTCCGACTCTCGGCTAACCAGCCTAATCAATGATAGGAATACGGGGCTCACCTGAGCACCACGGCCCCTTAAAAGAGCCAATATCAGCAGTGGTGCCAGTGTGTTGGACCCCACCAATGTAATGACTCCCTGTCCCCTTTTCCGACATGTTTGGGTAGCACCGTAAGTAGTTTCCAGCCGCGGTCGTCTTTGTGACCTGAGGAGGTCGTGGGTTTATTCGGACTCGCACTCATCTTAATAGAATGGGAAGAACGAAACGCGGGGCGAGTTCCCTTTATAGCCGTCCACGTGTGGGTGGGATGGGGCAATAGATCACGGCTAAGTTTATCCTATGTCTGGTCACGTGTAATTGCCGTGATGTCCGCCGCCTTTGCATAGAGTGCTAATTATGGGAAGATCCAGAGCTGACCTTGGGAGTCCGAGAGGAATTCTTATTATAAACCCATGTTGTAGCCAAAACATCCTTGCGTCCCCGCGCACAGCTGGAGGAAGATGTACTCTATTGTCGAGTTGTAGACGAAAAAAACGTAGCAGAGTTGAGTTTGCTGCTCGACATAACTCATCGTTCTATCCCCTTGGGGATATCCCATTCCATATTTTAAAGAGCTATCTTTTAAAGAGGTATTCTGATTAGAACATGCTATCCTCTATCCACTGTATCGGTGGGGGTCCGACCTTTGGGACTACCACGATGATGGAGCTTCGAGAATCAAGTAAATAGGGGATACTTGTTGTCACCAGAGTATTCCTTTAATCCTAATAAGGCTGTGTGCACACACCATTAAATTGTCTTCTCCGCTCCGGCTAACCTTCCCTCTGACATCCTTATTCCGTTATAGATGAAACCACCCCTTTAGATAGCGGTTGCTTATTTTGGATTATTATTGCACCCTGGTCCCCCTACCAGGATGTCCATTGTCTTCTGTGGACCCTTAGGCACATCACCAATATCTTGCCTGTGAGGCAAGACGTTTCCAAAGGAGAACAGGAAGAAAGGCATACCAAAATGTACCACCGCCATAGAGGTGCAGCGCGGACAGCTCTGCCGTGGTGTACTACACACGAGACGTTCTAGTTACAGGTTGTATGTTAGGATCCCTTTAAAAATATAAATTGAGGATGCTCCCTGTCTTAATTGGAGCCTGGCCACCCCCAGTTTCAAAAATTACCAAATATCTATAAAATTAATACACAAGTGAAAAACCAATTTTTTAAAATTTTATTTATATGCGTGAGCTCCGCATTATAAAGGGACCAGTTCTGTTAACCTATTGTGAATATATTTTAAATTGGGGATTTAGGATTTATTGGTCCATTGTGTGATTAAAAATGTTTTTTATATAGATATGTAAAAGGAATGAGTAAAAATACTTGCCAATTATTGTGAGCCGGCCATTTTATAGACATGAGGTTCTATTTTTACGTCGTGAGGCCACTTCCCTAGGAAGGGGAGTCTATATTTGACCGGTGCGTGGTTTCTAAGAATGATCGGACTGCCTGCGAAACCCATTCCAACATGGCTTCACACTTCAGCCGCCCGGTCATATTTATACTCCATTACTCAGCAGTATTTCATTCAACATCTTATTTTGGGACCCTGCAGCCAAATAGTTTCTCGGAGGGCAGTCTCATACGATTTTTAAAACCTAGGATTTTTACAAGAAGTTTTTTTTTTTTTCTAGAAACCTGCTAAAAATCTTGATGCTTTTTCAAACCACCCCTCGTTTGGTGGTGCAAAGTTGTTCCAGGTAGATGGGCCTATTCATTTAGAAAGTAGCGTAGGACCCCTCTCTTATAGAGACCCTATGGCAACACTTCCCGTTCCAGTGTTCTGGCAGCTCAGTGGGTTTGGGCCTTCATGCAGAGTTCTGTAAAGCCTAGTAGGCACATAATAGGTGAACATGGGGTCGACCCCCTCCACCCCTCACATTGTTTGACCATAAACTTGTGCTCTTTGGGCCCCTTTGTTCTAACGATTGATTGGGGGGGAGGGGTCTCTACGATAACGTCAGTAGAAGATATCTAGATTTATTATGGCGGAGCAGATTTTCATACATTTATGGGGGTATCATGTGCACGCTATTAATACCGGATGTGTATATGGGGGTCCAGGCTGGAGAGCGATGGCGCCGGCTTTTTTTTGCTTCACTGCATGTCAATGCTTCAGGGAGTCCTCTCCTGCTTAACGGAAACGGGACGGATCCGTTTTGCAGCCCATAGACTTCTATTATGACGGAATGAATAACGGAATCCCTCTAAAGGCGTTCCGTTATGCATGCCGTCATGGAATTGCGTTATGGTCCGTGGTAACGGAATCCGTAACGCAGTTCACCTTTTACCAGTAAAACGAAGCGTGAACGAATTTCATAACCTGAAATTCGCTCATCTCTAATGAGAATCTAGTTTTTAAAATTTTCTGCTGGATGACACCTTTTTAGGGTATAATTTCAAGGGGACCTGTCAAGAGTGTCATGCTGCTTGAACTAAGGACTTGATTAAACTGAGACAGGGACCCTTCTACTGAGAAATGCTCCCCGCCATCTTGGTTTGATTGACAGGTCTCTCCCTATTGGTTTATAGGAGAGACCAGTCAATGGAGCCAGGGCGTGATTACATTTGAAATCTTTGAATGCTCCATTGCCATCTTGTTTAGGCTGCTAACAGCATTCGGCGGTGTGGTTTACAGCAGGAGAGTGCTGAGGGCATGCTCTGAGACCTGGGCAGAGTTCATTGTGCAGGGAGGGGGAGGAGGTGAGCTGCGACCATTGCCTATAGTGAACGGTGGATCCTGTGTTAACTGTGTATTCTGCTGTTATCTGTCATTGTAATCCTGCCTGTGATGATATGACTAATGAGAAGTGATCTGTTCAGAGCAGGAAGCTTCTGCCAATTCTAAGGCTTAGTAATCAGAGTGAGAACTGCAAGATTGTAGATTGTAGATTGTAGATTTTTTTTTATTTTTTTTTTTATATAGTGGTGTATTAAAAAGAAAAAATCTAAAACAATATTTTTAAACAATGAGTCATTTCCCGATGATACACTCCCTTTAAGGTTTGTAGACTAGGCCCTCAAAACTGCAGGAACATATGTCGGGCGAGGAGGAATGAGAAGTATTTACCTGGAGGGCACGCGACGCGCGGAGATTATGGTGTTCAGCAAATAGTCTGATTGGATCAGGGTAATCAAGTGGAGAGCAAAGGGATTTCGTGATGGCTGAGTTGTCGCTCATTGTGCTTCACAAGGGCTTGCTTTATTTAGCTCTGGTTTGCTTGTAGAGGGCAGTGAGAGCCTGGCAGCGCCCGGGCGGAAGGGGCGAGGACACAGCGATTTGCAGACGAGTCGCCAGTATCATGGATCTTCCTAGCACATAGGCACCAGCTGTGACGTCTCCTACCATCTGTGACCTTCTAAACCTAGTAGTTGGGGCGTTAGGAGGACCCGAATGTAAGTTCAGACTGCACCGAGGATTGCACTACAACTCCCGACATCCGCTGCTCCTGCATGATTCTGATGGGCATCCAAGCACAGGCATTGAGGCAGCGTCTGCCTATATTTTCAAGGGTTCTTGATCGAAAAGGGATGTTCTACTTCTTTTAATATTTCTACAGTCCAGCAGGTTTCTGGAGGATAGGGGGATGTTTTGGGCACACAAGGATGCCGGTTCTGATCCGGCCACGAGTTTACAGACTCCAACCCACAGCATCCTAGGAAGCGTGCGTCTCAGTCTTTCAACTTTGCTCCAGACTGCTTTATGGCATTGTGTTTTTTCTTTTTTCCTCCGCTACTGAAAAGGTTAATGAGTTTTTGGTAAAATTTTTGTCATGTCATAGAGACATGTCAAAGGTTTTTGTTGGTGGGGGTCTTAGCGCTGAGACCCACTTCGATCGCTAGAACGAAGAGAAAGGAGTGCACGCCTATCGCAATCTCTCTCCTCGCTGCAAGTGACGGAATTGAGACACACAATATGTGAGCGCTTCTCTCTCCTCGTCCTAGTGATCGGTGAGGGTCTGAGCACTCGGATCAAAACATCAAAGTTTTACTAAAACTCTGTGACCCCTGAAACATATTTGACCTAATTGATCCCCATTCTTTCTTTTTTCTTCTTCTTGTTTGCCACTTTAAAAAACTGTGACTTTCAGGTTGACTTGAAAGCACCGCTCCTGAGTTTTAGTAAATGTATGGTGGGTGGGCTCGTGCGTCTCCCAATACAGCTGATCAGCGGGGGGTCCCGGGTGTCAGACCCACGCCGATCTGTTATTGATG
>NW_024400086.1:0-50951 GCF_905171765.1 Bufo bufo
ATTATTACCGCCCAATTATGCCACTTACTAAATGCTACCATCTCCTTTCCTACAGTGAGAACAAATTGGTTCCTTTCTACTTGATGCCTCCTCGTTGGACCTGGCTCGTTAATTTTGATGATTCATTTGGATTTCTGTTCTGGTTAAGAAGCACGACTCTTACTTATTCACAATCAAATTTCAGTAAGTAAAAAAATGTATTATATTTTAAATTCTTATCTAATTGGGCACCAAACTGACAGCCAATATTCTGTGATTATTATCTTTTTTAATTGTAGGTGATTTACCAAGATATGGGTCAAGAAGGTTTATGTCTTATGTGGGGAATCTTTGTTCTGGAATACTTTAACATTTTTTTCTATATTTTATATGGTACCGTAAAAAAATAAAAATATAAAACCCGTATCTCCTTCTATTTAATATTCGACTACAACACTTTCATACCGGTAGTGGGCGGAGGCTTGGGGTGCACGGAGGCTTGGGGTGGGGGGCCCCAATTCAAAGTTTGCCCTGGGGCCCATAGAACTCTAGTTACGCCACTGCATAGAGGAAAGTGATACATTTTGGAGTCACTGCAGTCACCACTAGAGGGAGCTCAGGAGGTTACTGAATGCTGTTTTATTATAGAAATCAATGTGTAACAGTCTGTAGTGAGCTCCCTCTAGTGGTGACTGCAGGTGGAGAGATTTGAATCCTTTATGTCTACGCATCACATTTAGAGCTCTGTGTTAGCTATAGTATGGAGCCATCAGCACATCATTTTCTACCTGTTTACATCAGATAAAGAGCTGCATTCTCTATAATAAAGACACTGTGGTCACTGTATGCAGCAGTCATTCATGTAGGAAGTGTTTCTCACTGTCATATTGTTTTGGATATTACCTGTGGCTTCCTGACTGGGGGCAGTAGTACTCCAGCCTTGTTTGGTGATGGAGCTCTGCTCCTTTCCTTGGTGATTCTGCCCAGTCCTTGAGGGCCACCTTGTTGGACACAAATTGTCTTCCTTTTGTATGCTCCTTATACCCTACCTCACTTGTTGTATGTTAGGTGTGGGTTGATGTTCAGGGTGTTTTGTACATCTTGATTGTCGTTACATGTCTGGGCTGTTGTTGATGTTTGTCCCTGCATGTATGTAAGATGTCTTCCCTGTGTGTCCTCCGGAAGGGGGTTGGTTTCCTGGAGGGGTGAACCACTAGCTTGTATGCAGCGCTGCCTGGGGCTGCCATGCACCTTGTGGCATGGGGGTCCTGGCGGAGTCTGGTGTGCTGGATACCTGTGTGAGTTGCTGGTACGGTGTCCTGTTTGGTGTTAGGGCTCCTGTACATATGCACGGGTTCCAGTCGTGGAGACTTTAGCAGGTAAGTGTGTTGTCTTGTGTTCTTACCTGCCGATCCTCTTGCTGTATATGGTCTCTCCTTTTCCCTGCTACTTGGTCTTTGGAGACTCCTGTTCTTCCGTGTCTTGGATGAACAGGACGTTTCTCCCCTGTTCCTATGTGAGAGATTATCAGGGCGACTCAGGGTCCCAGGTTTCCAGGGTATGATCCGTCCTACCATCGGGGTCCGCTCATACGGTGAGGAGTTAGGGAGAGGATTAGGGACGCTATAGGAAGTGACCTGCTTCCCTTTTCCTGGCTCCTTGGCCTTGCAGCTATCCAATTATCCTTTTACATTGTACGGTGGGGGGTTTCCCCCACACCCGCCGTGACAATTTATGTCCAACAAGGTGGCCCTCAAGGACTGGGTAGAATCACCCAGGAAAGGAGCAGAGCTCCATCACCAAACAAGGCTGGAGTACCACTGCCTCCAGCTTGGAAGCCACAGGTAATATCCACATCATGGCCACACCCAGGACACACCTAAATCCCCACTAGCTAGATGATATACCCCTCGCTCACCAAACCGCAGGGAGACACTCCTTAACCACCTCAGCCCCCCTAGCTTAAACCCCCTTAATGACCAGACCACTTTTTACAATTCTGCGCTACACTACTTTCACGGTTTATTGCTCGGTCATACAACTTACCACCCAAATGAATTTTACCTCCTCTTCTTCTCACTAATAGAGCTTTCATTTGGTGGTATTTCATTGCTGCTGACATTTTTTGTTATTAATCGAAATTGACCGAAATTTTTGCAAAGAAATTACATTTTTCACTTTCAGTTGTAAAATTTTTCAAATAAAACTACATTTCTATATAAATTTGTCTCTAAAATTATTGTTCTACATGTCTTTGATGTAAAAAATGCAATAAGTGTTTTTTTTTTTTGGTTTGTGCAAAAGTTATAGCTTTTACAATCTATGGTACAAAAATGTGAAATTCCGCATTTTGAAGCAGCTCTGACTTTCTGAGCACCTGTCATGTTTCCTGAGGTTCTACAATGCCCAGACAGTAGAAACACCCCACAAATGACCCCATTTCGGAAAGTAGACACCCTAAGGTATTCGCTGATGGGCATAGTGCGTTCATGGAAGTTTTTCTTTTTTGTCACAAGTTAGCGGAAAATGATATATTTATTTTATATTATTTTTTTTTCTTACAAAGTCTCATATTCCACTAACTTGTGACAAAAAATAAAAACTTCCATGAACTCACTATGCCCATCACAAAATACCTTGGGGTGTCTTCTTTCCAAAATGGGGTCACTTGTGGGGTATTTATACTGCCCTGGCATTTTAGGGGCCCTAAAGCGTGAGAAGTAGTTTGGAATCCAAATGCGTAAAAAATGCCCTGTGAAATCGGAAAGATACTCTTTTGAATTTGGGCCCCTTTGCGCACCTAGGCTGCAAAAAAGTGTCACACATCTGGTATCGCCGTACTCAGAAGAAGTAGGGCAATGTGTTTTGGGGTGTCTTTTTACATATACCCATGATGGGTGAGAGAAATATCTCTGTAAAGTTAACTTTTCCAATTTTTTATAAAAAGTTGTCATTTTAGAGAGATATTTCTCTCACCCAGCATAGGTATATGTAAAAAGACACCCCAAAACACATTGCCCAACTTCTCCTGAGTACGGCGATACCACATGTGTGATACTTTTTTGCAGCCTAGGTGCGCAAAGGGGCCAAAATTCTAAAGAGCACCTTTTAGGAGGGCATTTTTAGACATTTGGATTCCAGACTTCTACTCACGCTTTAGGGCCCCTAAAATGCCAGGGCAGTATAAATACCCCACATGTGACCCCATTTTGGAAAGAAGACACCCCAAGGTATTCCGTGAGGGGCATGGCGAGTTCATATAAGATTTTTTTTTTGCACAAGTTAGCGGAAATTGATTTTTTTTTGTTTTTTCGCACAAAGTCTCCCTTTCCGCTAACTTGAGACAAAAAGTTCAATCTTTCATGGACTCAATATGCCCCTCGGCGAATACCTTGGGGTGTCTTCTTTCCAAAATGGGGTCATTTGTGGGGTGTTTGTACTGCCCTGGCATTTGAGGGTCTCTGCAATCATTACATGTATGGCCAGCATTAGGAGTTTCTGCTATTCTCCTTATATTGAGCATACGGGTAATGAGATTATAATTTTTCCCTTCAGCCTCTGGGCTGAAAGAAAAAATGAACGGCACAGATTTCTTCATTCGCATCGATCAAAGTGGATGAAAAAATCTCTGCCAAAAAATGTGCAAAAAAAAAAGGAGGGGAAAGGCGTCTGCCAGGACATAGGAGCTCCGCCCAACATCCAAACCCACTTAGCCGGTATGCCCTGGCAAACCCGATTTCTCCATTCACATCAATAGATGTGGATGAATAAATCATTGTCGGGATTTTTTTTTTTTTTTAATAAAAAATGTTTGCCAAAGCTCATAAGCCTCGGCAAACGTATCTTTTTTACTGCAGAGGAGAAATCTCGTCTTGCAGCGCCGCATACACTGACTTTTGTGTAATCTGACAGCAGCGCAATGCTTCTGTCAGAATGCACATCAGTGCTGAAGCTAGTCGATCGGTTGGTCCACCTAGAAGTTAAAAAAAAAAGAAGAAAAAACAGGCCGCAACGCAATAAATTTATTAACATTAACTTTATATAACATTTGAACAGAACATTAACTTTTATAAACTTTATTGAACTTTTGGAACAGAACATTAACTTTTTTGCTTACCTGTGTTTTTTGTTTTTTTTTACCTTTTATAGGACAAACCTCTCCTTCCCCATGGGACAATGTGCAAAGCGCAAATCACCCAGAGATGTGGCGAAGTACATTATGCACTTTGTCCCCGGTGAAAGGAGAGGTTTGCAGCAGCTGTGAGTGTAAGGGCCCTAACAGCCCTGTGTGCCTGTCCTGTGTAACGTAATCCCTATGCTAAGTGTACCTGTGTGTGGTACTTGTGGAAACACTCCCCTAAGCATAGGGCAGGGTGGTCAGGGCAGTCAGGACAGAAATAGCGGGTGTCACGCCTTATTCAACTCCTGCTACAGACACAACATTTTTTTCGGGGTGGCGCTTGGTTTGAGGTACCAGCAACGACATTGGGGAAATGTCGCTCGTGTAGACGGCTCACTACACTGGTGGATGAAGCCACAGAACCTCCTGGATACAGGAGGTTCTCGATGATCTCTTCCTGAAATTTGAGGAAGGATCGTGTTCTCCCAGCCTTACTGTAGAGAACAAAACTATTGTACATCGCCAATTAAATCAAATATACAGACACCTTCTTATACCAGCGTCTGGTGCGTCGGGAAACTAAATAAGGAGCCAACATCTGGTCATTGAAGTCCACCCCTCCCATGAGCGCATTATAGTCATGGACCAAGAGGGGCTTTTCAATGACACTGGATGCCCGTTCTATTTGTATTGTCGTGTCTGCGTGAATGGAGGAGAGCATGTAAACGTCACGCTTGTCTCTCCATTTCACCGCGAGCAGTTATTCGTTACACAAGGCAGCCCTCTCCCCCCTTGCAAGACGGGTGGTGTAACGGATCGTTTCAGCAGACAAGGGGTTAAAATCCGTTTAGGCGATGTGCCCCTTTCTTAGAGACAGGCACAGCTACTGCAGAACACCAACCTCCCGAACTGGATACAAAATAGCACTCCAAACTGGAACCTCACGAATAGCTGCTAGCAGACGAACAGGAATCAGCTTACACTCCTGGCAATCGGTCTCTAACAGCATACAGCGGATCCCCCCAATAACGAGACAAGGCTTCGTGTTGAGGGTCAAGCAGTGGTCTGACTGTACTTCACGTACAGCCTCTTTTATTCATAAACCACAAACATAGTACTGCCCACAGGGGTTTGAAATATAACCAATCAGTAATTTACAACACATACAATGTAACTACAGCAACCAATCGTTCACGCCCCCAGAGGACCAGAATGAAGACTGTGACATAGGACAGATACAACATATCCCCACAATGCATCATGGTTTTCTCCTCTCTGTCCCGGAGACAACCTGAGGAGCAATCCAATTATCTCTCAGGACAAAGAGAAATCACCAATACACATGTGTATACAACAGGACAGACATCACCATTTAAACACACAATGGGACAATGGCACAAAAGAAACACACCTAGCATTTCCTCCCAAGCTGACAAGTTACACTTATTATAAATTGTTACAACTTTGTGAGTTTACATTGGCCATACATATAACTAACATCAATTCAAACAGTATAACTTGGGGACAAACCTATCCAAAATTCACTTGAATAGGTTTAAAAGTTAGTATATGGCCCATAATCCTGGGGCAAGAGGCCAGCAGCCAGGCCTCTCCAAAACCCAGTGGCGAGGTTGGTTTCGCCACACATCCCCCCCCCCCCCAGGGAAGACTAACCAGATACCTGACCTCACGCCGGTCGGTACCTGAGTTAGTCTGGCAGCCCACCCACAACCCAATACTGGACCTGTTGCATTTGGTAGCATGTCTCTGTCCAGTGAGTCCACCAAGGTTATGTTGGAAGCTGGTACTCCCGGTCTCTGTGTTGCTCCCTGGCTTAGAGTCTGGTTGTTGGAGGGGGAGACCGACTGTCTCTACCCCCTGTGCTGTAGGTGCAGAGACCACGGTCCCATCTGCACTGTTGTGGGGCTTACTGTCTCCCCCGGTGTGTTAAGCTGCCGCTGGGGAGAGGGGGTAACGAGCTCCTCTCCCATACATACTTCCAGCCGCTGGGGAGGGTGACCGACCGTCTCCGCTCCCAATACAGTGTCCTGCTGCTGGGGAAAGGAGACTGGGCTCTCTATTCCCTGTTGGACACTCTGCCGCTGGGGGACAGGACCGACTGTCTCTGCCCCCTGTAACTCCGCCTGCCGCTGGGGAATGGAGACTGGGCTCTCTATTCCCTGTTGGACACTCTGCCGCTGGGGAATGGAAACTGGGCTCCCAATTCCCAAAAAATCACTCTGCTGCTGGGGGGCAGGAACAACTACCTCTGCCCCCTGTAATTCAGCCTGCCGCTGGGGACGGAGGACGCTGCTCTCCTCTCCCTGCATTTCACACTGCCTTCCCGGCATATCACTCTGCTGCTGGGGGGCAGGAACAACTACCTCTGCCCCCTGTAACTCAGCCTGCCGCTGGGGAGGGAGGACGCTGCTCTCCTCTCCCTGCACTTCACACTGCCACTGGGGAATGGAGACTGGGCTCCCAATTCCCTGCAGGACTGGTGGAGAGACCTCGGTCCCATCTCTACCGGCCACCTGGGGTCCTTCCCAGTAACACTCTACAATATCTGCCCAGCTGAATGGGTCTGGATCTGGGTCTGTCACCTTACCGTCCTGCTGAGCCTTCCCAATGGAGTGGAAGAGATCTCGGTAGTCCTGCTCCAGTTCCCACTCCAGGGTTGCTAGGTGAGCCAGGTCTTGCTCTACCTCATGGGGGTCATCCCACTCGTGCCTAGCCTCCCTCTCATAGAAAATGTCCTGAAGTCTGGACTGTGCAGGGCTCCCGAAGTCAGGCTCTGCAAAGGACTCCCATAACAAGCCAGGACCATCAAACGCCTCTCCCTCTGGCTTGTCATGTTCGGCTGTCCAGGGTATATACTGTGCCATATACCACCAAAGCGCCTGGTAGGCATCCTCCAGCCATAGCTCCTGCCATACCCGGTGCTCTAGATCCTTTACCCATTCCTCCGGGGGCTGCTCTCCCAGGAAGGGCATCCGCAGGGCCACTTGCTTCTGCAACCGCTGCTCTTCACTGGGGAGACTCTCACCCCGCTGGTATTGTACATTATCCAGGGCCTGGTACCAGATGCCTTTCCTTAATGCATCCCGGCCATCCAGGTCCTCCTCCTCGCATAACACTGCTGGTTCCATCCTGTTGCTTTTAGGGTCGCTGTACTGGGACATGCGTTGCCTTTAAATTGTAGAATCCACAGAAATGGTGTCTCCTGTAGCTGTCCTTCTGGCTGTAGGAACGACCCCGCTGCTTGCCACCAATGTAGCGGATCGTTTCAGCAGACAAGGGGTTAAAATCCGTTTAGGCGATGTGCCCCTTTCTGAGAGACAGGCACAGCTACTGCAGGACACCAACCTCCCGAACTGGATACAAAATAGCACTCCAAACTGGAACCTCACGAATAGCTGCTAGCAGACGAACAGGAATCAGCTTACACTCCTGGCAATCGGTCTCTAACAGCATACAGTGAATCCCCCCAATAACGAGACAAGGCTCCGTGTTGAGGGTCAAGCAGTGGTCTGACTGTACTTCACGTACAGCCTCTTTTATTCATAAACCACAAACATAGTACTGCCCACAGGGGTTTGAAATATAACCAATCAGTAATTTACAACACATACAATGTAACTACAGCAACCAATCGTTCACGCCCCCAGAGGACCAGAATGAAGACTGTGACATAGGACAGATGCAACATATCCCCACAATGGATCATGGTTTCCTCCTCTCTGTCCCGGAGACAACCTGAGGAGCAATCCAATTATCTCTCAGGACAAAGAGAAATCACCAATACACATGTGTATACAACAGGATAGACATCACCATTTAAACACACAATGGGACAATGGCACAATAGAAACACACCCAGCATTTCCTCCCAAGCTGACAAGTTACACTTATTATAAATTGTTACAACTTTGTGAGTTTACATTGGCCATACATATAACTAACATCAATTTAAACAGTATAACTTGGGGACAAACCTATCCAAAATTCACTTGAATAGGTTCAGGGGTTTAAAAGTTAGTATATGGCCCATAATCCTGGGGCAAGAGGCCAGCAGCCAGGCCTCTCCAAAACCCAGTGGTGAGGTTGGTTTCGCCACAGGTGGTAACGAGCAGTTGGGGGAAGCCCCGGCGACTAGGTCGCGCGGTGCCACAGCAGCCAATCTGTTCTAGGAACAAATGCCAGAAGAGGGGCAAACTTGTGTAGAAATTGTCCACATAAAGGTGGTACCCCTTGCCAAATAAGGGTGACACCAAGTCCCAGACTGTCTTCCCACTGCTCCCCAGGTAGTCAGGGCAACCGACCGGCTCCAGGGTGTGATCTTTACCCTCATAGACACGAAATTTGTGCGTATAGCCTGTGGCCCTTTCACAGAGCTTATACAATTTGACCCCATACCGGGCGCGCTTGCTTGGGATGTATTGTTTGAAGCCAAGGCGCCCGGTAAAATGTATCAGGGACTCGTCTATGCAGATGTTTTGCTCAGGGGTATACAAATCTGCAAATTTGGTGTTAAAGTGGTCTATGAGGGGCCGAATTTTGTGGAGCCGGTCAAAAGCTGGGTGGCCTCTGGGACGAGAGGTGCTGTTGTCACTAAAGTGCAGGAAACGCAGAATGGTCTCAAATCGTGTCCTGGACATGGCAGCAGAGAACATGGGCATGTGATGAATTGGGTTTGTGGACCAATATGACCGCAATTCATGCTTTTTGGTTAGACCCATGTTCAGGAGAAGGCCCAGAAAAGTTTTAAATTCGGAAACTTGGACGGGTTTGCACCGGAAAAACTGGGCATAAAAGCTTCCCGGGTTGGCGGCTATAAATTGAGTGGCATACCGATTTGTTTTTGCCACGACTAAGTCCAAGAGCTCCGCAGTCAAGAACAGCTCAAAAAACCCCAGTGCCGATCCGATCTGTCTCAACCCGAACTCCAGACTGGGAGGTGAAAGGGGGAACTATTGGTGCGGCTGAAGTTGGGGGCTGCCAATCAGGGTTTGCCAGCACCTCAGGGACTCTAGGGGCTCTACGGGCCTGTCTGTGCGGTGCGATGGGGGAACTAATGCACTTGCCACCGTACCAGCTTCAACTGCCCTTCTGGTGCTCGCCACTTCACCATGTTCAACGGCAGTGCTGGTACTAGGTCCAGGATGGGCTGCGCTGCTGGTGTATGCCTCACCACGTAATCCGACAGCGCCAGCCCCACTCTGCTGCCCTTGAAGCGGATCCTGCGCAACCTGTGGTCTAGCAACAAGGGGCCGGGTATGCCTGGTGCTATCAGGGACCTCAACCTCCTCGTCCGAACTTTGGGTGAGACTGCCACTGCTTTCTACAGGTTCATATTCTGACCCGCTAGATTCGTCAGATGAGGGTTCCCATTCCTCATCCGACTGGGTCAGAAGACTGTAGGCCTCTTCAGAAGAATACCCCTTCCTTGCCATTTGGTCAACTAAATTTAGGGGGTATTCCCTGAGACTACCCAAGAAAAAAAGCAAGCCTGTCTTACAAATGGGAGGCTAGCGAAGTACCGGAGGCTGCTGCGATTGATAAAAGTCTGGCAAACACTGCGTTTTGGGTGGAGGGCGAACTAAGGTGACACTAATACTATTATAGATCTGAATGTGATCAGTTCTGATCACTTACAGATACTATAAAAGTACCAATGCAGATTAGCGATACGCTAATCAGCGAATCAGTGACTGCGGTGCGGTGGGCGCTAACCGACGCTAACTACCTAACAAAGGGGCCTAAACTATCCTAAACCTAACCGTCAATACTAGTGGGAAAAAAAAGTGACAGTTTACACTGATCACTTTTTTCCCTTTCACTAGTGATTGACAGGGGTGATCAAGGGGTTAAGGGTTAATTGGGGTGATGGGGGGTGATCTGGGGCTAAATGTATAGTGTTTTATGTACTTACAGTGATGTCTGCTCCTCTGCTGGGACCAACCGACGAAAAGGAACCAGCAGAGGAGCACAGAAGCCATTTAACACATTATATTTATAAATATAAGGTGTTAGATGGCTTCTGATTCGATTTTTTTAAAAGTCACCAAACTGCCAGCGACGATCATTGGCTGGTGACCAACTTCTCCTCTAACTGTTCCCGGCCCGCACTGCGCATGCGCGGGCCGGCTATGCTCTAAATCTCGCGTCTCGCGAGAGGACGCATCGGCGCGTCTAGGAGGAATAACCCTGCCACCGCCAGGACGCAATTCGGCGGTCCGGAGCTGGTTAAAGGGGAAGTGCACGCGCAAAACCGACAACAACACGTTGCCACCGGCAACCAGTCTGCACGGCAACCGCGTCACGGTCAAACAACAATATGACCGTGACAGTGCTTCCCCTGGTGCGGGTTGAAGACTTGAAATCCGGTTTCTTCTTCCTGATCAGTTTCCTCCTCTTTGCCTGATCTGCAGGTGAAGGATTTGGTGAACGCCCCAGGGCTGAGGTTCTGCTTGGGAATGACTGAGTTTGAGAACGTTCATCTCAGCTACACAGAAGTATATGGGGGCGTCACATTGGGCGTATTTAATCGCAATAAATAGACAGTAAAATTCCTCTAATCTTGTATTAATCGGACCTGATATCAAATAGTAAAACAAAGAGTTCATATCAAGTAAGTGTAATATTAAAGGGATTGTACTGGACCACCCCTTAACCACTTCCAGACCGGGCCATTTACCCCCTTCCTTTTTTGGGGGATGAGATGACTGATTGGCACTATTTTGGGGTGCATATGACTTTTTGATCGCTTGGTATTACACTTTTTGTGATGTAAGTTAACAAAAAATGGCTTTTTTGACACCGTTTTTATTGAATTTTTTTTACAGTGTTCACCCGATGGGTTAGGTCATGCAGTATTTTTCCTGCCATCGAGTCCTCGTCACAGCAGCGCGGACACCCCATGGACACCGGCACCTGTGAGGATACCTGCCGCGGCCAACACTGACCGCGACCGTGCAAGGGTAAATGCACCGGCATCGGTGAAAACATACAGCAGTGGTCCGGCTATCAGTGACAGCCGAACCCCTGCCTCTGGGCGGGCCCAGCTCCTGCACTCGCCCGATCAGCGCGCCGTACCTGTACTGCACTGGGATTTCTGTCCCGCATTTCTGCGCTGGTATTCTAAGGGTTAATGGAGGAGAGAAACAGGCTTTATCCACGATGTAGCAGCAATTTCTTTCCTCCGGGACCTGATAAATCCTGGAGAGGACAAACTAAGAGTAGTTACAGCAGCTTAGCACTGGACAGTGAGTCTACATCTAAATATAAAGCAAGTCTAGTGAAGGTTAGAGCTGAGTCTAGCCAAGGGACTTCACAAGCACATGTGACCAAGAGTAACTTTCCAAGTTCCTGGACACGACTGGATGATTAAAGTCCATAATTATCCTACTTCACTAGAAGCCTTCCGAGATATAGTGAACCTGAATACTTCAGGAGAGCATCCTGCAAATAATGTTACAGAGAGTTTGTCTGCCACAAGGGAGAAACGCCCTTATTGGATAGCTCAAGATAAGTAGAAAACAGTATATTTAGTACCTGAGTGCTATAGAAAGTGGACTTAAAGTAAATCTAATTATTCTTCGTCTGTAAAGCTAAAGTACTAGAGAACTCCCTAACTGACAATTGCCAGACTTGTATTAAGGAATACCAGTCCAACTAATATCTGGATTATTACCTTTGATGTGTAAACGAACTGTACCCACTGTCCTAAGACCATTGATCCAGTAAATATTCAACTGTTTATTACAACTGACTCCTCATCCTTTCTACTACTCTCAACATTCGTACCTTATGGTGCTGGCGTCACGAACATAGGGACCCAGCCGCAAAAGCACTTTACACCTATAAGATCAAGGGCACCTCAACTTCCATCTGGCTGGTGTTCCCTGCAATGGAGGATTTAGTGCTGTCTTCACCTTCACTGCACGCCGGCCCAGGGAGGCTCTGCTAACTGTGATTACAACTACTACCCCCATTCCGCACACCACCATAACACTCACTATCCCCTGTGGCCTGGTCGCTGCATTTGCAGAACCAGTTTGTGTGGCTTCAGCGGGACAAGAGACTAAGCCATAGATATGACTTATTGGGATGAATGACTTCTCCGTCAAGACACTGTTGGATTCTGGTCACTTTGGGTCATGCCAACTTAGTTCAACGCTAAAATGTCACGGCCATGGTCATGGTTGCGACTCCTGTATCCGCATGCTGTTGCCTGCGGTCTGGTTTGCTTGTTCAACCACAGGTGAGGGCCGCTAGTATGTTGCCTCACTTGTGGTTGCCGCTGGCAACATTAGCAGCCTGAGCTGGTGCTAGGCAGCTTGCTGCAATGTGCATGCGGTTGCACCTGGCAACCTCTCTTTATAGGTGTGCCTTTTATCGGTGTGCACGGGGTGTTATATGTGTTGTGTGCACTTCCCCTTTCAGTTGTTGTCTTCCCTTCCCTGGTGTTGGAAGGGTTAACCTCCTTCCTAGTGTGTGTGTGTGCACTGGGTGTGTCTGACTGTGGGTGTGGCTACTTGGCCCTATAAAGCCTCAGTGGAAGGCAGTAGTCAGAGAGGGTGCTTCAGCCATGCTTGCTGGAGACATCCTCCTGCTTATTTACCATCTGCCAGTGAGGGCCACCCTGGTTGTCAGAAACGTTATGTCTGGTGTTAGTTTATGGTTTGGTGGTTTATGTTCCCCCTTTCTATGTAGCTTGGCCAGTGAGACTCCTGTTCCTCCGTGTCTAGGAGGAACGGGTCGTCTTACCCTGCTCCTAGTCCAGGGCCACCCGGAGGGCGAGCAGGAATATCAGGTTCCGAAGTATGAGCACTCCTACCTTCAGGGTTGGCTCATACGGATAGGAGACAGGGTCAGAGTTAGGGATGTGTAGGAGGTGACCAGCTCCCTAATTCTCTGTCCTGGCCTTGCAGAGACTCCATCTGCTGATACCGCACGGCTGAGGGTTTTCCCCATCCTCAGCCGTGACATAAAATGTGCCAGACAAACACATAAGTGTGCTGTGCATCCACGGGGACACCAAAGCTTACCCTATGGCCCTTGTTAAGTTTGTGACTCCGGCTGAAACAGTGACATATGAAAGTCGGGGTGGTAAAAAGGCTGATGCATGAGGTTATATTGGGCTGTGACTTTGCATTGTTCTGGAAGTTGTGGGGGAGCAAAAACACTTTTGCAGCCAGTGAAGAAACTCCTGCAGAATCTGTGCTTTCCCCATCAAATGGTCATTTAAGTGAACTGCCCATTGAAAAGAATTGTTCAAAGGAATTACATAAGGAAAATGTGGAGTTACCTGCAAAGTCCAATGGTGATGAGGATGATGACATTTTTCCCTTGCAGGTCTTTACTGAGGAAGAAGAAGAAGCTTCCCCCTCTGGGCAAAATGTGTTGGATTTAGAAGTGTCTTGGGTTAACTTTGGTACCGAGCAACTGAGAGAGCCCACTCCCCTGAATGCTCGAGAAAATGTTACCGTAATAAATGGTTTACCACAGGAACGAGAAGATGACCAGAAATTTCCACATTTTGCCTCGAATGGTGATCTTGTGTACCGGGCTACCAAAGTCAACAGTGAAATTGTGGAGCAGCTTCTGGTACCAAAATGATACCGACGTATGGTGGTCGACAAAGCACATAACCATGTACTTGGGGGTCATTTAGGGACTAGCAAAACACAGGAGAGGGCACTAAAAAGTTTTTACTGGCCTGGGGTGTATGAGGAAGTAAAGATTTACTGTGAGTCGTGCCCCACCGGTCAGATAAGTGGCTCAGCGTCTCACTCCCGTAGTCCCTCGGTGCCTCTTCCCATCATTGAAGCACCATTTGAAAGAATTGCTATGGATTTGGTGAACTATGGCACCTGTTACCTGGAAGCGGTGCCCCTACGAAACATGGCGTCCACAAATATTGCACGAGCATTGTTTTACATGTATTCCCACACAGAGATCCCTAAGGAGAATTTCATGGACCAGGTTACACGCTTCATGTCTAGGGTTATGAAAGAATTGTGAAAATTGTTTGAAATCACACACATTTGTAGATCTGTGTATCACCCTCAGACAGACGGGTTAGTCAAGAGATTAAACAAGACCCTTAAGCCCATGTTAAACAAAGTAGTAGAAAAGGATGTCCGTGACCCTACCCTACCTGAAGTTTTCTATCAGAGAGGCGGTCCAGACTTCTACAGGGTTTTCTCCATTCAAGTTTGTCTATGGCCGTCACTTAAGGGGTTTACTAGATGTTATCAAAGAAACCAGGGAGACTGAGGCTACTCCCTATAAAAGTGTCATCGAGCATGTGGCCCAGATGCAAGACGAGAGAGCGACTGAGATGCCTGTTGTCAAAGAGCACCAGCAAAGAGGTCAGGAGTCTCAGAGCAGAATTTATAACAGATCTGCACGGGGTGAGAAGCTTCAATCCAGGGGGCAGGGTCCTTATAATAGTGCCCGCAGTGGAAAGTAAGTTCCTGGCAAAGTGGCAGGGTCCCTACGAGATTATTGAAAAGGTGAGTGAGGTGAACCACAAGGTGCACCAACCAGACAGGAGAAAACCCCTCCAGATATATCACGTAAATCTGATCAAGCCATGGAAAGACCGGGAATCCTTGGTGGCCACACATACCGTGGTTAATGATGTGTTGCAACCAATTCCCCCAGTAACAATGAGTGAGGCACTGTCAGTGCAGCAGAAACAAGAGGCAAAGGAGTTCCTGCAGAAAAACAGAAGGAAGTTTTCTTACCTACCAGGCCGTACCTACCTGATAAAACACCACGTTAGAACTGAGCCTCACAGTAGGGCCTCATGCACACGAACGTATTTTCTTTCCGTGTCCGTTACGTTTTTTTTACGGACCGTATACGGAACAATTCATTTCAATAGGTTCGCAAAAAAAATGGAGGTTACTCCGTGTGCATTCCGTTTCCGTATGTCCGTATTTCAGTTCCGCAAAAAAATAGAACATGTCCTAATTATTGTCCGCATTACGGACAAGGATAGGACTGTTCTACTAGGGGCCAGCTGTTTCGTTCCGCAAAATACGGAATGCACACGGACGTCATCCATATTTTTTGCGGATCCGTTTTTTATGGACCGCAAAATACATACGGTCGTGTGCATGAGGCCTTAGGTGAACCTAAAGCCATACAGGATACCAAAAGCGCTCAGAGAGGCGGTATCCTCTGAGGTCCGGTGCATGCCCGAATTAGGGGTCATCGAGGCATCTACCAGTGAGTGGTCGAGCCCTGTTGTACTAATCCCGAAGCCCAATGGGACTTGGAGGTTCTGCAACGATTTCAGGAAGTTAAATGAGGTGTAAAGTTTGACGCGTTCCCCATGCCCAGAGTGGATGAACTTATTGAGAGGCTTGGGAAGGTGAGGTACATCACAACCCTTGATATAACAAAGGGTTATTGGCAGATACCATTGTCAGAGGAGGCTAAAGAGAAGACGGCATTCCCTTTCGTCCTAACCAGCAGCACAAGTGGGGTATTCGCCCCTGTGAAGCTGGTCAGGACAGGCAAAATTTTTGCTGAATAAAATTCTGCATCCCAAGTAATTAATTAATTAATAAACTCCCCCCTCCTTATATAGGCCGCCCTACACAGGGCTAGTTGCTTTTTTTTTGTCCTGTGTGTTGGTCTGACAGGCATGACTCTATTCAGAGTCTCTCCCTTACTAGTTTGGGGAGAAATTTGCTAAATTTCTGCATGTTTATGTTGCCTTATGTTATAAACTTTCTTTTACAGGTTCAGGCAGAGGACGGCTGTCTCCTGCCTTGCTGGGAGCGTAAGTATGTGGATATCCTGGCTGTAGTAGCCGGTAAGTTAGACAGGGAAGTGCGCACAAAGCGGAGCTGTGGAGCTCCCTTCCCCCTGTCCCCTCTCCGCTCCGCTCCTTCCGCCCTCCTCCTACCTCCTCTGTAGTCTGCAGCCGGCCCTGAGATCGCGTCTCAGCTCCGGTGTGTCGGACGCGAAACCGGAAGTGCGTCACTGTCACTTCCGGTCCGCAACTTAGATCGGCACCGCTATAGAATACAGCTCAGATTGCTGTATTATGCTTGCAGAGCAAGGGGGAGGAGGGAATGTGGTTAAGTTCCAGCAAGAAACTTCTATTTTTATAAGTTAGTCCCGCAGTGTGGTGCCTGGACATTGCTGGAGGAGGAGCTGTTGCTTCCTCCTCCCCCCGCCCTCCCCTTCCTGCTATATAAGGCCAGGCTGCTGGCTGGGTCAGTGTTGCACTCAGTTTCTGTGTGCAGCTGACATTGACTGTTGGCTGATCCAGTGTCCTACTCTGATCAGAAGGCTCAAGGTTGCTCAGAATTCTTAAAGTGATGACGTCACCTTCTCAGGGTAAGATGGACGTCTGGGCTGGGGCCTTTTTTGGGTGCGTTGGAACCATTTTTTTAATGCTTACTTCTTTTCTTAGGAAAAGCCGCCCACAAGCAGAAGCACCTGGCTTGTTCCAGTTGTGGCACCCCGTTACCGGATGCCTACGAATTTCATCGCTGTCCAGGCTGCCGCCCTAGGCCAGCCAATCCTGAGCCGACAGTCGTAGAGATGTTTTCTTGGATGAAAGAGTTCCTCGACACCTCCGTCGCGGAGATCAAGGGGGCGGTCTCCAACAAGAGACCCAGGCAGGCCTCGCCTGGGCCTGTTCCAATGTCGGAAGGCATGATCTCGCTTGGCGAGAATTCTTCCTCTGAAGAGGAGTCTGTCTTTTCCTTTCCGGCGGAGAAGACACAGAGATTACTGCGCTCCATCAGGTCAAGGGACCAGGATGTTGAGCATGGGGAAGCTCCACACTCCACCGCTAGGGGGCCAAGGGCCTTCAAAGTGGACGAGTCGCTTAAAAAGTTAATGGCGACCGAATGGAAACATCCTGAGAAAGGACCGGTTCTAACCAAGAGGTTCAAACTGATGTTCCCCCTACAGGAGGGGGACTCCCTGGATTGGGTCCCACCACCTAAAGTGGATATGGCAATAGCCAAACTTTCCAGAAGAACCTTGGTGCCTTCCGATGACGGGAGTAACCTGAAGGATCCCCTGGATAGACGCGCAGAATGTTCGCTCAGGCGTAACTATGCTGCGGCGTCCGCCTCTGCCTCTGTGGCCATAGCCGGTACCGAGGTGTCTGATTTCATTCGCGCCCGTACGCTGAAGATCCAGGCAGACATAGATTCGGGAGTCGCCAGAGATGACATCCTGGATCAATTTAAAACCCTCCTTTTAGGCATAGATTTCATGGCGGATGCGTCTCAGCAGCAGCTAAGACTTGCTGCCAAGTCAATGGCTTTGTCTGCTGCCAGCAGACGGCCTTTATGGCTGAAGCCCTGGGTGGCGGATAACATATCAAAATTTAATTTGTGCTCCCTCCCTTACGAGCCTGGCAGGTTGTTCGGCTCCGAGCTAGACCGCCTCATGGAGAATCTTGCAGACAAGAAGGGGAAATCACTCCCTCAGCAATCCTTTCGAGGACGTGGGAGAGGCAGAGGTGGAAGATTCCAGGGAAGAGAGAGGAACCAGAGACGTTCCGAAAATAACAGGAGAGGTAGAGGTCGCGGTCGCGGGAACCGCAGGGCTGATCAATGACTCTCGGCAGCCCACCACCTCCCCATCCCCACCCCCCACACTTCCACACGAATCTCCCTGCCTGAATCCTCCGGCCCACAGGAAATATCTCAGAGTTGCTGTCTGCATAAAAGAGGTAGTGAAGCTCTACCAGTTTGCTGTGTTGCCTTTTGGCATCTCCTCTGCTCCACACACCTTCACAAAGGTTGTGGCTCCTGTGGTCGCCCACTTAAGGCTCCTCGGCTTAGAAGTCGTCCCTTATTTAGACGACTGGCTTTTAAAAGCCGCGTCTGCAGACATCTTACAAGCCCAGCTTTAACAAGCTCTCCACACTCTGCAGAACCTGGGGTGGCTCGTGAATTGGGACAAATCAGAGTTGGTCCCCTCTACCACAAGGCGGTTTCTGGGGTTTGTGATAGATTCACAGCTAATGACCCTATATCTATCTCCACAGAGGAGAGACAAAGTACTAAAGGCTGCAGAGTTTCTCCTATCCCCCAGACGGGTGTCTATTCGGGTTCTCATGAGGATGTTAGGCCATATGTCAGCGTCTGCTGAGGCAGTACCTTGGGCCTTGTGGCCCCTTCGGCCACTACAAGAGGAAGTTTTAGCGGTTTGGAATCGCAAACCCAGAGACCTAGATCGGAATCACTCCCTGTCTGTAGAAGTCCGTTCCTCCCTCAGGTGGTGGAAGAACCTAGTGGATGGAATGCCTCTAGCCCAACCTACTTGGGTGATCCTGACCACGGACGCCTCCCTTCTAGGCTGGGGAGCCCATCTGGGACACAATACAGTTCAGAATACCTGGAATCCTCAGGAGAGACTCCTATCGTCCAATCTGAGGGAGCTAAGGGCGGTAAGGTTAGCCCTCAATCACTTCTCACCTCTCATCCAAGGTCAAGCCGTGAGAGTACGGACCGACAACACGACTGTGGTTGCTTATTTAAACAGACAGGGAGGTACGAGATCCCGGACCCTCCTGAGGGAGGTGGGATTAATTTTATCTTGGGCAGAGAGCAATCTATCTCATCTAGTGGCAGTCCACATCAGAGGGGATCTCAATATAGTAGCAGATCGTCTAAGTCGGGGCCTTCCGGTACCAGGAGAATGGTCCCTGAACGACAACATCTTCTCCAGGATAGTCCAACGCTGGGGGACTCCCGAGATTGATTTGATGGCAACTCGTCTGAACGCCAAAGTAAGCAAATTCTGCTCCTTGTACAAGGAGGACAATCCGGTAGCGATAGATGCTCTGTCCATAACATGGAGGTTCAGGCTGGCCTATGTATTCCCTCCAATTTCCATGATACCAAGGGTATTGATGAAGATCAAGCAAGACCAGACCTCAGTGATAGCCATCATTCCATTCTGGCCGAAGAGGTCTTGGTTCACCCAGCTCATGCAGATGAGTCAGGGCAATTATTGGAGACTTCCCCTAATACAGAACCTAGTGTACCAGAACACAGGTCCCTGTCTAGATCTGAGGAGGCTCAGTCTGACAGCCTGGAGACTGACCGGTCCCTTCTAGAAGTTAGAGGGCTTTCGGTGGAGGTCCTGAGAACAATCTCTCACTCCAGAGCGGATTCTACGAATCAGAAATATTCCCGCATATTCAAAATATTTATACGATGGTGCACGGATAGAGAGGTAGTTTCCTCAGATCCTCCTCTCTCTGAGATTCTTCAATTCCTGCAAGATGGTCTAGACAAGGGTCTAAGCCCATCTACATTGAGAGCTCACATTTCTGCCTTGTCAGCATGCCTTGGTAAGCCAATTTCTCAGGACCCCCTAATTAAGAGGTTCCTTAAAGGTGCTCAGAGGCTTAGGCCCAGCATCCAGAGACCAATCCCTGAGTGGGAGCTGCCAGTGGTCCTAAGGGGGTTGTGCCCCCCCCCCCTTCAAGCCTTTGGAACAGGTAGACTTAAAATACCTTTCCCTCAAGGTTACCTTTCTCTTGGCCATAACCTCAGCCAAGAGGGTTGGGGAGCTCCAGGCTCTAGGGGCAGCGGAACCATACTTAAGTTTTCTGCAGGACAAGGTCCTGTTAAGGTTTCTGCCTACCTTTCTACCAAAGGTTCCTTCGTTTGTGAACACCAACCAGATAATAACACTGCCGGTGTTTTCTCCTACCTCTAACACTCCTGAGGAGGAGAGATTACTTTCCTTGGACATCCCAAGAGTCCTTAGAATATATTTGAATAGAACAGAAGAGTTCAGGAGATCAGAAAATCTGCTGATTGCTTATTCGGGGAACAACAGAGGGCTCAAGGTTTCCAAGCCCACCTTGAGCAGATGGATTAAAGAGGCTATTAAGCTGGCTTTTATGTCCCAAGACTTACCACCGCCATCCTTCTTATCTGCCCATTCTACAAGGGCAGTTTCTACGTCATATGCGGAAAGGAAGCTAATCCCTTTAGAGCAAATTTGTGCGGCTGCCTCGTGGAGCACGCAAAACACCTTTATTTCCCATTACCGCCTGGAGAATAGGCGTTCAGAGGGAACAGCCTTTGGACGGTCCGTGTTAAATGCTGCTCGTCCATAGGTCAGCTCTCTAACTCCTGTGGGATAATTCAGCTACTTAGTATTAGTCCTTTAGCCCTCCCAAAATTTGTGCGAGGTTCCTTGCTACTTCCCCACTTGTGCTGCTGGTTAGGACGAAAGGGAAGCGTCAATTTTGACGTAAATTTGTTTTCCCTTAGTCCTAACAGCAGCACACAAATATCCCTCCCTCTATGCTGTTATGATTACTTGTTAAAAAAGCAACTAGCCCTGTGTAGGGCGGCCTATATAAGGAGGGGGGAGTTAATTAATTAATTAATTACTTGGGATGCAGAATTTTATTCAGCAAAAATTCCGCCTGTCCTGAACAGCTTCACAGGGGCGAATACCCCACTTGTGCTGCTGTTAGGACTAAGGGAAAACAAATTTACGTCAAAATTGACGCTTCTCCACTCTGCTGAAGCAAATGTATCTTTCTGGATTTCCGCTAAGGAACCTGGGTGAGATATACACTCCCTCCACTACTTTACCGTACACATTACCACATAGCCCCCACCTCTTCTCCAGATCGGAGGTCTGGGCACTTTTAGCGACCATACAATGTACTCTGGACAATGCATCTGCGTTTCCCTGCAATCTTCCTGGTCTATGTTCAACTTTGAAACATAAATTTTGCAAGGAGAGAAACCACCTGGTCACTCTTGCATATTTCTCCTTGTTTTGTTTCATCCAGTCTAAAGGAGCATGGTCTGTCACCAACACAAATCTTCTACCCAGCAGATGATATTTAAGCGCCTCCAGTGCCCATTTAATGGTCAGACACTCTCGTTCCACTATAGCGTAATTTTTCTCTGCTGGGATCAGTTTTCTGCTCAGGTACCTCACTGGGTGCTCCTCCACATTTACCACCTGTGACAGGACCGCTCCCAAGCCTGTATCAGACTCATCCGTCTGGACCAGAAACTCTTTTCTGAAATCCGGGAAACGAGCACTGGTTGTAGTCGACTTTAGTCTCTGAAAAGCCTTTTCTGCCTCTGGGGTTCACTTTACCATTACCAGCTTAGGGCCTTTCGTTAAATCAGTCAATAGTGATGCTATCGAGGCAAAATTTAGCACAAACCGACGGTAGTTCCCGGTTATGTCAAGTAAGGCCCTGACTTTTTTCGTTGCGGGCTTAGGCCAGTTCTGTATTGCCTCCACTTTATTGACCTGGGGTTTAACCAGCCCTTTACCAATAATGTAGCCCAGGTATTTGGCTTCCTCTAGACCCTCTGCTCACTTCTCAGGGTTTATGGTCAGGCCCGCATCACTAATAGAGTCTATCACGGCCTGTACCTTACAGAGGTGACTTTTCCAAATGACCACATCGTGTAGGTAAGTGGCAGCGTAGTCATAATGTGGTCTCAAGATTAGGTCCATCAACCTCTGGAACGTAGCAGGGGCTCCATGTGACATCACCACATACTGGGATAGCCCCTCTGGAGTGGAGCATAGTCTGCTGGAGATGTTTCTTTAAGTTTAGATGGGTTGGATTTCTTTGGACTGGGAGATAGGATTGGTAGAGGCATTTCCCAGTCCACCCCCCTCCATTACAGGTTTTCCCCTAGCTCGAGGTGATCCCAGGTGAGGCCTGTAGGGATCATCACTGGGGACATAAAGCAGACCTCAGAATGTCAGTCTGGGGAATGAAGCCTGGAGAGCTGACCTGTGTGGGTAGAGCTTGGTGACTGACTGACCGTGAGGCTGAGTGAAGCCTGATCTTCCCTGGTGTGAACAGGACTCTATAGGAGAGACAGGAACCGCCTGTGTATTAGGACGGGCAGGGATTTATTATGCTTTATGTGATGTTATGCTGGTGCTATTCACCGCTCTGAGGGACGCTATAACTTGGATGCTGCTCTGTTATGCTGAAGTGACCAAATAAAGCACCGTTTGGACTTTGAAACCGCCGTCTCCGTGAAAATCAGTCGTTGCCATCCGCACTGCGAGTACAGATCCCTGCAGTGTCTACATCCGGAAAGCCCTACTGGACCTCAGGGTTGGAATTCCTCATCGCCCCTGCTTCGCTTTTTAATTCGTGTTTTGTATGATTTCGCGGGTCTTTTGATTACTCGGCTGAGGAAGGGAAATTAATATTTATTCTACAGCGACGAATGAGCGGAATCATAGATTGTATTATACAGAATAAAAACCAGAAATTCTGTGCGTTGTCCGTCTGATCTGATGTGTGTAATCCTTCTTCTGGTAGATGATTTCTTAGGTTGGGGGAGGGGAACATAGACAGGGGGAGCGTTGTATGTGGGCAGTATAAACAGTGGAGGTGCCGGCTGTGAGTCACCGCCCCAAACTCCTCCCTGGTCTGACTGCTGCTGGACCAGACTGGTAAGTAATCCTCTCTGCAAGGTTGTCAGCCTTCCTTTTACATTTTTTGGGACAAATTATCCAAAAATCACGAGCAGCCTAAAATGTTCCCGGACATATTCCCCGCCCCCTTTTTAGAGATGACGCCCCCTATTCCACGCCCTCATAATGTCTTATAAAGAATGCCTTTGAATGACAAACATCTCCAGAACTAAAGTGGTTGGACAGTAGTTAAAAAAAAAAATATGGCAGCAGCATATGAAATAAAAATCCACAATTCTCAGATGTTCCATCCCCGCCGCTGTAATCTGAGTGCCCCGACCGCCATGATGACTTCTTTAAGCCACATCTTCTCTCTGCAGAGTTTACCACACAGGCTTCTTAGGTTCCTCACTTCTCTATCATCCTCCCCCTCCTGGTGTCCCAACAGTGTCATCCTGCTCCTACCCACAGTACTGTGCCCGCTCTGCTCCCTAATGCCCCCAAATACTATACTGCAGAAATAACAGTGCCATACAGATAGTGCCCCCATACTAACAGTGCTCCCCAAAGTCCCAATAATACTAATAATTCCCTCCCAGAGTGCCCTCATTAGTAACAGTGATAATGCAAGTACCCCTGTTAGCAGTAGTGCCCTCCATATTATGGCAAACAATAATAACACCCCCAAAAGTACCTCCGGTAGTAGTAGTAATAATGCCTCATAATGGAAATAATGTTTCTCATCGTGCCTCCAGTAGTAATAAATTCCCTTATAGTGACCCAGCAGTAAAATTGCCCTCAGTTTCTCCAGTAGTGATAAAGACCCCCATAGTGCATCCCAGAAGTAATAAGACCCCTCTATAATGCTCCCATATAGTGCACCCAATAACCTAAATGCTCCCTTATAGTGGCCAGTGAAGCTTAAACGGCCCCCGGCAGTAGTTTAAATGGTCCTGTATAGTTCCCCCAGTAGTTTAAATGGTCCCCTATAGAGCCCCTCCAGTAGCAGGGCCAGGATGAGGTAGTTTGGCGCCCTAGGCTGAGCAAGCAAAAGTGACCCTACTTACTAAAAAATAGATTAAAACACATTTAAAAGGAGCAGGCAGGGGCAGATCCAGTCACTTACAGGTGACGTCTACACGGATTTCAGTTCTTCACTTTCCTTTTCTTCTCCGTTTGGCCCAGACCATCACGGGCAGACGTCTTTAGTCAGTTGTGTGCAGCCCCCTCTGCCACATAAGAAGACAGGAAACTGAGAAAGAAGCCGCGCTGTCATTGGTGGCCAGTGGACTCCTCTTCATGACGTCTGTCTCCTCTTATCAGGTACCATCTCCCTGCACTGTGCTCGCATGCGCAGTGCAGACCTCAGACATTGGGCACAGATTTTACGGACAGCGTTGTTTTCTGCCGGACGCTATAGACAAAAAGAATTAAACACTCGGTTTTTACGGACTGACTGCAAATTCAAGACACTGGAGAGGAAGCAGTTAACATGGCCAGATTAAGGAAATATTTCCTGACAACCATTCATACATATTTTTGTAATTATGTTCTATTGTCAGATAAAGCTGGTTAATATGTAATAAAACCCATTTTAATATATCACCCGTTAATAGTTACATTGGGAAAACCTGGAGGATTAGAGGAGTCTATGGCTGCATGGAGACGACCATAACAGAGCTCCACATGGGAGGTGCTGCACTAACCTATAGGCTACAGTGTCAGCCAATCAGAGCGCATTCCATATGCAAATGAGTTGGCGCTATATGCAAATAAACTGTGGCAAATGGAGCACAAGCAACCTCTTTTTAACCAAAATCTCCCCAATATTGATCACAACTTGAACTTCTAAAACAATAGGGTTTTTCAGCGCGGCTTACTCAGTTTATTGGCACTTTTTGTCGTAGAATTCACATTTCTCCCTAAGTTAAAAGTCTCTGCCACAAAAGGCACCTAGAGACCCGGCTGACTAGGCTCCTTGGGAAGGTGGGATTACAAGGGGACCACCAGCTAACTGTGACGCCCCCAAAGCCGGCCTGATTGTAACAACCTCCAGGGGTTGGATGATCAATCAAGGACGATGGGGGGTTGACCTAGAGTTGACTAGGTCAGGTAACGCACATGTGACGCCCTTGGGTGGCCAGATTGTGACAACCCCTAAGGTCCTATCAACCTTGACCTAGGGGTTGAATGATCATCGGCTAACCCCAGGGTTGACGGTGTCAGGTAACGCACATGATGTTAGCTGGTGGTCTCCTTGTGACGAGGTCAGTGTGGACGAGGTCAATCCCCCTTCCCTTTTTTTTTATCAAGAGCTTTGCTCGCTATAAGGTCAGTGCAGTTGCAGCGCTGGGGTCGGGGGTACAAATCACCCCCCTTCTTCGCTGCTGCTGTCTATGACAAAGACCGCAGCAGCGGACAGGAAAAGAGAAGGGAGACGCCACGTGCGCCGTTTCCTCATACAGCTGCTTAGCGGGGGTGCTGGGTGGCGGACCCTGCAGAGATCTCACATTAATCACCTATCTGGAGGATAGGTCATCAGTAGTAAAAGACTGGACAACCCCTTCAAGTTCTTGCACTGTGACTTGTGGTATAGCACAGCTGAGCTACTTTCACACTCTATGTATGGTGATGTAGCAGAGCTCAAGTAGTTGCACAATAGAAGCGGATAGTGGAGCTAAGTAACTTTCAGTAACAGCCATGACTTTACTAAATATCGCAAACAGAAAGGAACAGGAAGGTGGAGACGCCGGGGACAAGACTGAATAAACAGGCAGCGTCCAACCGCCAGAGGTGGCTTTAAATAATCTGGCAGTTTGACGTGATGGGCACATGCCGGCTTTCCTGGGCAACCTGACGCACTGGAGATGAGGAAGGACTCCTTACTTCCTGATTGACAAAGCCAGGTTCATACCTGATCCTTTCACTTGGCCCTGTCAATCAAGATAGAGAGAGAAGGCTGCCAAAGGAAGCCAGAGGAGCAATGGTGCAGCGTGACTTGGGCCCGCCCTCGGTGCACTTAACTGCTCATTAGCATATGGATTCAAAGTACTTCATCTCCAGAATGAAGCAAGGGGTCGCTAAGTGAAAGCTATCATTACATTCAGCGGAGCTAGCTCTACCGGGCATTGTGCCTGCTGAATTTCCTGACCGCAGGCTCCTTCCACCTGATTTATCCTATTGTCATGTAGTCCTGATGTAGTCGTAGCAGAAACAGTCCCTGGAAACTAAACCTTTACATATCAATACTTCTCACAGCTGACATTACAGTTGTATCCAGTCTAGAAAATCCTCTCTGAGCTAAAGTCTCCAGAATGATACATTTCACTTGCACTGATACATTGTAACAAACTGTCAGGACAGGAGAGAGATTTCAGAATTTTATGTAAAATAGGAACATTCCTTAAATGTTAAACTTCATCGTTTTTAGGTTCACTCATCTGTGCTCATTAATTTTCATTGTGGTCAGAGCTGCAAATCTGCTCCATAGACATACAGGCAGGGGCGTAACGATCGCGGTCGCAGAGAGTGCGACTGCGATCGGGCCCCGGCGGGAGGGAGGACCCGCTGCAGGCCGCAAGTGCGGGCGGGCCCTGCGAGTTAACTAATCTGTGCACTGAGGAACTTGATCACCTGCTGCCTGTGTGTCGCAGATGACAAATCATCACACCGTCCCTCACTCAGCTGCTGCCGCTCCTCCGCCGGGCCCTCCCTCAAGCTACACACACGCCCACAATACGCCCACATGACCAGGCAGCTAGGACGCGCCCGCCGCGGCCCTCTCTCACCTCATACCCCTGGTCTGGAAGCGGCCGCGTGACCCGTCCCTCCGCTCCTGCGAGATGAGAGTCTGACGTCACGAGAGTAGACTCTAGGCGCGCAGGCGCAGCAAGAGCCCGTCAGAGCAGATTTAAAAGCGCCCCAGCGCCAGCCAGCGCAGATTAGAGGGCGCGACTCCGCGAGGAAGAGAGACTGAGTGAGAGACAGAGAGAGACCGGCCGACCGACCAACCGACCAACCAAGTCACCAGACACGAAGCATCAAGGGCGAGCGCTGGGCGTTGCAGCAGAAGTACTCCAGGACCATCTGCCTGGACTGGTCTATAGACTGGTAGGTAGTATTAGTAATGTAATGATTCATCCATCCATCTGCCCCACCCACACCCTGATTTCAGACATCATTTCCGTCCACTGATCATCCATCCATCCATCCGCCCCACCCCCTGAATTTAGACATTATTATTGTCTGAAATCAGGGCCGGGTGGGGCGGATGGATGGATGGACCATCAGTGGATGGTAATAAATTATTGCTGTCCACTGATGATCCATCCATGATCCGCCCCACCCACACCCTGATTTCAGACATTATTATTACCGCCCAATTATGCCACTTACTAAATGCTACCATCTCCTTTCATACAGTGAGAACAAATTGGTTCCTTTCTACTTGATGCCTCCTCGTTGGACCTGGCTCGTTAATTTTGATGATTCATTTGGATTTCTGTTCTGGTTAAGAAGCACGACTCTTACTTATTCACAATCAAATTTCAGTAAGTAAAAAAATTTATTATATTTTAAATTCTTATCTAATTGGGCACCAAACTGACAGCCAATATTCTGTGATTATTATCTTTTTTAATTGTAGGTGATGTTGTCTTGTGTTCTTACCTGCCGATCCTCTTGCTGTATATGGTCTCTCCTTTTCCCTGCTACTTGGTCTTTGGAGACTCCTGTTCTTCCGTGTCTTGGATGAACAGGACGTTTCTCCCCTGCTCCTATGTAAGAGATTATCAGGGCGACTCAGGGTCCCAGGTTTCCAGGGTATGAGCCGTCCTACCATCGGGGTCCGCTCATACGGTGAGGAGTTAGGGAGAGGATTAGGGACGCTATAGGAGGTGACCTGCTTCCCTTTTCCTGGCTCCTTGGCCTTGCAGCTATCCAATTATCCTTTTACATTGTACGGTGGGGGGTTTCCCCCACAACCACCGTGACAATTTATGTCCAACAAGGTGGCCCTCAAGGACTGGGTAGAATCACCCAGGAAAGGAGCAGAGCTCCATCACCAAACAAGGCTGGAGTACCACTGCCTCCAGCTTGGAAGCCACAGGTAATATCCACATCATGGCCACACCCAGGACACACCTAAATCCCCACTAGCTAGATGATATACCCCTCGCTCACCAAACCGCAGGGAGACACTCCTTAACCACCTCAGCCCCCCTAGCTTAAACCCCCTTAATGACCAGACCACTTTTTACAATTCTACGCTACACTACTTTCACGGTTTATTGCTCGGTCATACAACTTACCACCCAAATGAATTTTACCTCCTCTTCTTCTCACTAATAGAGCTTTCATTTGGTGGTATTTCATTGCTGCTGACATTTTTTGTTATTAATCGAAATTGACCGAAATTTTTGCAAAGAAATTACATTTTTCACTTTCAGTTGTAAAATTTTTCAAATAAAACTACATTTCTATATAAATTTGTCTCTAAAATTATTGTTCTACATGTCTTTGATGAAAAAAATGCAATAAGTGTATATTTATTGGTTTGTGCAAAAGTTATAGCTTTTACAATCTATGGTACAAAAATGTGAATTTCCGCATTTTGAAGCAGCTCTGACTTTCAGAGCACCTGTCATGTTTCCTGAGGTTCTACAATGCCCAGACAGTAGAAACACCCCACAAATGACCCCATTTCGGAAAGTAGACACCCTAAGGTATTCGCTGATGTGCATAGTGCGTTCATGGAAGTTTTTCTTTTTTGTCACAAGTTAGCGGAAAATGATATATTTATTTTATATTATTTTTTTTCCTTACAAAGTCTCATATTCCACTAACTTGTGACAAAAAATAAAAACTTCCATGAACTCACTATGCCCATCACAAAATACCTTGGGGTGTCTTTGTTACGACACTCACCTGCAGGTAGATGAAGCCGCCGTTTAGTGAATAAGCCTCTTTCTCCAGAAATGCCGTTTTTAATCCAGCCGATCGTCAAACTCCCGAATGGAGCATACGAAGTGGCAACTCCCGATCAGCAATTCAGTCGAACTCCTTCCACAGCTAGCAATATACGAAAGCGCTGTCCCAATAATAAATCCCTCCACAAACGAGACCAAGCTCCGTCTTGAAAGTCAAACAGGAATCAATTTTATTGAGGGCTACCCGCCCGTATTTATGCAGGTCTCCATCTGGTGGACACGCCCCTAGGGGACCAGAATGGAGACTGTGACACAAGACAGACATGCAGCACTACAGAGACAATACATCCCCACAATGCATCATGGTCTCCTCCTCTCTGCCCTGGAGACCCGAGGAGTAATCCCATTATCTCTCAAGACAGAGGGTAACCACAATACACATGTGGGGACAACAGAACAGACATCACCATTTAAACATACAATGTCACAACCCTTTTCAATACACAGACATTTAACATCCCAAAATGGCACGCATTAGACCAGGAGTTCAAGTTAGTTTAAGTCCTTTGTGAACAAGGAGGCCATTTGGGTTAACTAGCAGCACACTCTTCTCCTGGGTGGCCGTCCGTTCAGTAGTTCCAATCGGTATTTGGGGAAACACACGAACAGGGGCATACAGGCAGGAAATCCAGCGAAATTAAGGCAAACAGACGAACCAGCAATATAGGTCTATACAGATGGATCTGTCACACGGCTCCCCCCTTGTGGGACACTCCGGCAGACCCGGCTTGACCCTTTAGCGGGTCAACTTGGGGATGACCGGACTAGGAGGTAGCAAGAACGTCGGTTTGCCGGGACAATCCATCTGCATTCCCATTCTGCTTACCGGGTCGGTAGCTGATGGTGAAGTTATACGGTTGTAAAGCTAAACTCCACCGCAGCAGTCTACCATTGTCTCCTGAGACCCGGTTAAGCCAGACAAGGGGATTGTGGTCCGTCACAAGGGAAAATTCCTGTCCATACAAATAAGGGCTTAACTTTTTCAATGCCCAGACCAGGGCCAAGCATTCCTTCTCCACTGCCGCATAACTCACTTCTCGGGGTAACAGCTTTCTACTGAGATATGCGACAGGGTGCTCTCCTCCATCTTCCCCTACCTGGCTCAGCACAGCCCCCAGTCCATACATGGAAGCATCTGTATGGACGAGAAAACGTTTGTTAGGGACTGGGGCAGCCAGGACAGGGGCATTTACAAGAGCCTGTTTGAGTGCTTGAAACGCAGCTTCACAAGCCGGAGACCACAGGACCTGCTTAGGGAGATTTTTCTTAGTCAGGTCAGTCAGGGGCTTAGCAATAGTGCTGTAGTCTGGGACAAAGCGTCTGTAATACCCTGCTGTCCCTAGGAAGGCTAACACCTGGGTCTTAGTGACAGGTGTGGGCCAGTTAGCTACTGCCTCTATCTTAGCCGGCTCCGGTCTCTGGCTCCCACACCCCACTCTGTGACCCAGGTATTGCACTTCAGCCATGCCTAGATGGCACTTCTCTGGCTTCAATGTCAGGCCAGCAGCCCGAATTTTGTCCAAAACTACCCCTACATGTACTAGGTGTTCCTCCCAGGACCCACTGTAGATCGCAATGTCATCCAGGTATGCACACGCAAATTCCTGGAATCCATCGAGAAGTCTATCCACCATACGCTGAAAGGTAGCCGGGGCATTCTTCATCCCAAATGGCATGACCTTAAATTGGTACAAGCCAAATGGGGTGACGAAGGCCGACTTGGGGATAGCATCCTCGGCCAGGGGAATCTGCCAATAGCCTTTACACAGGTCTATGGTGGTCAGATAGCGTCCTCTGGCAATACGATCTAATAATTCGTCTACCCGGGGCATCGGGTAGGCGTCAGTGGTGGTCCGCTCGTTGAGCCGCCTGTAGTCTACACAGAACCGCGTGGTCCCATCTTTCTTAGGCACCAGGACTACAGGCGAAGCCCAAGGACTATCGGAGTGTTCGATGACCCCAAGCTGGGTCATCTTCTGTATCTCCTTCCGCATTCCTTCTCGGACTGCTTCAGGGATACGGTAAGGGGGCTGTCGCAGGGGGTTCTGTCCAGGGGTCTCTACCTTATGTACAGTTAGGGTAGTGTAGCCAGGCTCTTGGAAGAACGTCGCCTGCTTCTCCCACAGAAGCTGTCTTGCCTGTCCCTTCTCTGTGGGGCTTAATCTATCCCCAGCTGTACAAGACTAGTAAGGTCAGTCTGGGAGTCCCTCTCTAACAAATCGGGTAAGGGTAAAATCTCTGTATCGTCTGCAGCAGGGGCACATACTGCAGCGACATCCTCCGGTCTCTCCTGATACTCCTTTAGCATGTTCACATGAAAGGATCGCTGGATCCTCTCATCTGAACAGCTGGCTATGAGGTAGGTAGTATCACACACCTGAGCTACCACCTTATACGGGCCCTGCCAAGATGCTTGCATCTTGTTCGCCTTCACAGGTTTGAGCACTAGCACTTTCTGCCCAACCTGGAAGACTCGCTGCCGGGCACCCCGATCGTACCATCTCTTCTGTCTCCCCTGGGCCACCTGGAGATTCTCTCTTACCATCAGGGACAGTTTCTCCATGCGGTCCCGGAGTTCCAGGACATACGGTACTATGGGGGTCCCTTCCTGCTCTGTCTCCCCCTCCCAGTGGCCTCTAATGAGATCTAGGGGTCCGCGGACCCTCCTCCCATAGAGCAACTCAAAGGGGGAGAACCCAGTAGATTCCTGGGGCACCTCTCTGTAAGAAAACAACAGATGAGGCAGGAATCGCTCCCAGTCTCTGCAAGTGTCAGAAAAGGTCCTCAACATCTGTTTGAGGGTGCCGTTAAATCGCTCGCAGAGGCCGTTATTCTGTGGAGTGTACGGGGAACCAAGTATCGGTTTAATGCCGCACACCCTCCACAGTTGCTGGGTGAGCACAGCGGTAAATTGGGTTCCCTGGTCAGAGAGAATCTCCTTAGGGAACCCGACCCTAGTAAAAATTCTAACCAGGGCATCAGCAACTGTCTCTGCCTCTATATTAGACAGCGCTACTGCATCTGGATAGCGAGTGGCATAGTCCACCACGGTGAGAATATACTTGTTACCGGATGGACTAGCCCTGGCCAGTGGACCCACAATGTCAACGGCTATGCGGGCAAAGGGCTCCCCAATGATAGGCATCGACATAAGCCTAGCTCTTGGGTGGTCCCCCCGCTTTCCTACCCGTTGACAAGTGTCACACGTACTACAATATATCCGCACAGCCTGATTAAAATTTGGCCAAAAGAAGTTCTGCATGATCCTATAGGCTGTGCGGCGGGACCCTAGATGTCCGGCTAAGGGAACATCATGCCCTATCCGCAGAATCTCCTGCCGGTATTTTGCGGGCACCACCAGCTGTCGATTCGGCGGATGGGCAACACTTTTCTGGGACGGTTTAGGGATCCTATATAACCTGTCCCCCACCCATTCATACCGCTCCCCATTTACTCCTACCTCTCCAGTATCTGCTCTGTCTCTATACTTCTGGAGAGTCGGATCTGCCTGAGTTTCCCTCCCAAACTCCTCTGGGGAATCCCAGCTAGCAAAGGTCTGTCCTAGGGTATCAGTCGGGGAATCGGGTCTTACCTGGGTCTCAGCAGCAGGTGGGCTGGTTCCAGCAGCACGGGTCTGGGCCCGGGTAGTCACTGGCTTGACATCAGCAGGTCCCATTGGAGCATAAGCAGAAACCAAAGGGGCCAGGTCATTCCCGAGCAAGACATCAGCAGGCAAGTCTTTCATAACCCCCACATTCACATGTCCACAGCCCACTCCCCAATCCAAATGAACCCGGGCAACAGGTAGACGGAACACGGCGCCTCCTGCTACCCTCACTGCCACAGTATTTCCAGTGTGTTGGTGTTCCGAAACAAGGTTCTTTTGGAGCAGGGTCATAGTGGCTCTGGTGTCTCTCAGACCAGTGACCACTTTGCCATTTAGTCTAACGGTCTGCCTGTGTTGCTGCCGGTTATCCTGCTGGGCTGCTTGTACTGGATCCGCCTCATGTAGTATACCCCAAAATTCCTCCTGCTCAAGACAGTGAGCGGAAGACTGGGGTGGCTGCTGATGTCCGCCGGCTGGTTTTCTCCACGACTGCGCTTGGTTGGTATTGTTCAATGGGCACTCCGGTCTCTTGTGCCCCAACTGTTTGCACCCATAGCACCGGATAGGCTGAGAGTAATCCCGGGCGTTGAACCGAGCTGGCTGAACATAATTGTTCGCTGGTGGTATTGTGGGGGTGCGTTGCGCTGGGGGGTGATACACAGTAGTGGTTGGAGGTGCTGCCGGTTTGTACTCCACTCGGGTAGGGACCTTGGCTGCTGTCTGGTCTAGCCTTCGTGCATCTGTGTATTCATCGGCCAGACGAGCAGCTTCAGGTAAGGTAGCGGGTTTGCGGTCCCTAACCCACTCTCTGACTCCTGCAGGTAACCGATCAAAGCAGTGCTTCAACAAAAATACTTGCAGCACCTCTTCCCCAGTTACCGCTTGACACCCTGCCAGCCAGTTGGCTGCGGTGCGGTGTACCCTGCATGCCCACTCCACATAAGAATCGCCAGCCTGCTTGTTAGTGTCCCGGAATCGCCGCCGGTACGCCTCAGGAGTGACAGCGTATCTGGCCAAAAGGGCATCTTTTACTGCCCGGTGACCCATTCCTCTGTGGGTACCTGGTGTAAGGCACACTGCCTTTCAAAATCGGCCAGGAACCCGTCAATCTCTCCCTCCGTTTCCACAAAATGTCTAAATGCAGCAAAAGGTACCTTTCTCCTTCCATTATTATTATGGGGTACCTCTGCTGCTGCAGCTCCTCTTCCCTGGAGCGCCTGTTGTGCTGCTACTGCTGCTTGCACCTGGATCACAATATCTGCTGCAGGGTTGGGGCCAAAGTGTGCCAGCCTTATCTGGACTGCCCGGTTAAATTGTACCTCCTCGGGTGTTAAATCCAGTATGCCAGGCACATTAGCTCTCTCCGTTCCCTGTGCTGCATCCATCTCCAATAATATAGAAATAATCTCTCTCTTCTTGAGATTACTCGCTGATCGTCCTCTGCGTTCCAATATATCTTTAAGGGTAGCACGCCTTAATTCCTCATACTGTATTTCCACCCTGGGATTTGTAGCTGGCCTTCTGGGCGGTGGGATTCATCCCGTTGCTTGCAACCAATTGTTACGACACTCACCGCCAGGTAGATGAAGCCGCCGTTTAGTGAATAAGCCCCTTTCTCCAGAAATGCAGTTTTTAATCCAGCCGATCGTCAAACTCCCGAATGGAGCATACGAAGTGGCAACTCCCGATCAGCAATTCAGTCGAACTCCTTCCACAGCTAGCAATATACGAAAGCGCTGTCCCAATAATAAATCCCTCCACAAACGAGACCAATCTCCGTCTTGAAAGTCAAACAGGAATCAATTTTATTGAGGGCTACCCGCCCGTATTTATGCAGGTCTCCATCTGGTGGACACGCCCCTAGGGGACCAGAATGGAGACTGACACAGGACAGACATGCAGCACTACAGAGACAATACATCCCCACAATGCATCATGGTCTCCTCCTCTCTGCCCTGGAGACCCGAGGAGTAATCCCATTATCTCTCAAGACAGAGGGTAACCACAATACACATGTGGGGACAACAGAACAGACATCACCATTTAAACATACAATGTCACAACCCTTTTCAATACACAGACATTTAACATCCCAAAATGGCATGAATTAGACCAGGAGTTCAAGTTAGTTTAAGTCCTTTGTGAACAATGAGGCCATTTGGGTTAACTAGCAGCACACTCTTCTCCTGGGTGGCCGTCCGTTCAGTAGTTCCAATCGGTATTTGGGGAAACACACGAACAGGGGCATACGGGCAGGAAATCCAGCGAAATTAAGGCAAACAGATGAACCAGCAATATAGGTCTATACAGATGGATCTGTCACAGTCTTCTTTCCAAAATGGGGTCACTTGTGGGGTATTTATACTGCCCTGGCATTTTAGGGGCCCTAAAGCGTGAGAAGTAGTTTGGAATCCAAATGCGTAAAAAATGCCCTGTGAAATCGGAAAGATACTCTTTTGAATTTGGGTCCCTGTGTTTTGCGGTGTCTTTTTACATATACCCATGATGGGTGAGAGAAATATCTCTGTAAAAGTCAACTTTTCCAATTTTTTTATACAAAGTTGTCATTTTAGAGAGATATTTCTCTCACCCAGCATAGGTATATGTAAAAAGACACCCCAAAACACATTGCCCAACTTCTCCTGAGTACGGCGATACCACATGTGTGACACTTTTTTGCAGCCTAGGTGCGCAAAGGGGCCAAAATTCTAAAGAGCACCTTTTAGGAGGGCATTTTTAGACATTTGGATTCCAGACTTCTACTCACGCTTTAGGGCCCCTAAAATGCCAGGGCAGTATAAATACCCCACATGTGACCCCATTTTGGAAAGAAGACACCCCAAGGTATTCCGTGAGGGGCATGGCGAGTTCATATAAGATTTTTTTTTTTGCACAAGTTAGCGGAGATTGTTTTTTTTTTTTTTTTTTCGCACAAAGTCTCCCTTTCCGCTAACTTGGGACAAAAAGTTCAATCTTTCATGGACTCAATATGCCCCTCGGCGAATACTTTGGGGTGTCTTCTTTCCAAAATGGGGTCATTTGTGGGGTGTTTGTACTGCCCTGGCATTTGAGGGTCTCCGCAATCATTACATGTATGGCCAGCATTAGGAGTTTCTGCTATTCTCCTTATATTGAGCATACGGGTAATGAGATTATAATTTTTCCCTTCAGCCTCTGGGCTGAAAGAAAAAATGAACGGCACAGATTTCTTCATTCGCATCGATCAAAGTGGATGAAAAAATCTCTGCCAAAAAATGTGCAAAAAAAAAAAGGAGGGGAAAGGCGTCTGCCAGGACATAGGAGCTCCGCTCAACATCCAAACCCACTTAGCCGGTATGCCCTGGCAAACCCGATTTCTCCATTCACATCAATAGATGTGGATGAATAAATCATTGCCGGGATTTTTTATTTTTTTTATTAAAAAATGTTTGCCAAAGCTCATAAGCCTCGGCAAACGTATCTTTTTTACTGCAGAGGAGAAATATCGTCTTGCAGCGCCGCATACACTGACTTTCGTGTAATCTGACAGCAGCGCAATGCTTCTGTCAGAATGCACATCAGTGCTGCAGCTAGTCGATCGGTTGGTCCACCTAGATGGTAAAAAAAAAAAAGAAAAAACAGGCCGCAACGCAATAAATTTATTAACATTAACTTTATATAACATTTGAACAGAACATTAACTTTTATAAACTTTATTGAACTTTTGGAACAGAACATTAACTTTTTTGCTTACCTGTGTTTTTTTTTTTTTTACCTTTTATAGGACAAACCTCTCCTTCCCCATGGGACAATGTGCAAAGCGCAAATCGCCCAGAGATGTGGCGAAGTACGTTATGCACTTTGTCCCAGGTGAAAGGAGAGGTTTGCAGCAGCTGTGAGTGTAAGGGCCCTAACAGCCCTGTGTGCCTGTCCTGTGTAACGTAATCCCTATGCTAAGTGTACCTGTGTGTGGTACTTGCGGAAACACTCCCCTAAGCATAGGGCAGGGTGGTCAGGGCAGTCCTGCTACAGACACAACATTTTTTTCGGGGTGGCGCTTGGTTTGAGGTACCAGCAACGACATTGGGGAAATGTCGCTCGTGTAGACGGCTCACTACACTGGTGGATGGGGCCACAGAACCTCCTGGATACAGGAGGTTCTCGATGATCTCTTCCTGAAATTTGAGGAAGGATCGTGTTCTCCCAGCCTTACTGTAGAGAACAAAACAATTGTACATCGCCAATTGAATCAAATATACAGACACCTTCTTATACCAGCGTCTGGTGCGTCGGGAAACTAAATAAGTAGCCAACATCTGGTCATTGAAGTCCACCCCTCCCATGAGCGCATTAATGTCGTGGACCGAGAGGGGCTTTTCAATGACACTGGTTGCCCGTTCTGTTTGTATTGTCGTGTCTGCGTGAATGGAGGAGAGCATGTAAACGTCACGCTTGTCTCTCCATTTCACCGCGAGCAGTTATTCGTTACACAAGGCAGCCCTCTCCCCCCTTGCAAGACGGGTGGTAACGAGCCGTTGGGGGAAGCCCCGGCGACTAGGTCGCACGGTGCCACAGCAGCCAATCTGTTCTAGGAACAAATGCCTGAAGAGGGGCACACTTGTGTAGAAATTGTCCACATAAAGGTGGTACCCCTTGCCAAATAAGGGTGACACCAAGTCCCAGACTGTCTTCCCACTGCTCCCCAGGTAGTCAGGGCAACCGACCGGCTCCAGGGTGTGATCCTTACCCTCATAGACACGAAATTTGTGCGTATAGCCTGTGGCCCTTTCACAGAGCTTATACAATTTGACCCCATACCGGGCGCGCTTGCTTGGGATGTATTGTTTGAAGCCAAGGCGCCCGGTAAAATGTATCAGGGACTCGTCTATGCAGATGTTTTGCTCAGGGGTATACAAATCTGCAAATTTGGTGTTAAAGTGGTCTATGAGGGGCCGAATTTTGTGGAGCCGGTCAAAAGCTGGGTGGCCTCTGGGACGAGAGGTGCTGTTGTCATTAAAGTGCAGGAAACGCAGAATGGTCTCAAATCGTGTCCTGGACATGGCAGCAGAGAACATGGGCATGTGATGAATTGGGTTCGTGGACCAATATGACCGCAATTCATGCTTTTTGGTTAGACCCATGTTCAGGAGAAGGCCCAGAAAAGTTTTAAATTCGGAAACTTGGACGGGTTTCCACCGGAAAAACTGGGCATAAAAGCTTCCCGGGTTGGCGGCTATAAATTGAGTGGCATACCGATTTGTTTTTGCCACGACTAAGTTCAAGAGCTCCGCAGTCAAGAACAGCTCAAAAAACCCCAGTGCCGATCCGATCTGTCTCAACCCGAACTCCAGACTGGGAGGTGAAAGGGGGAACTATTGGTGCGGCTGAAGTTGGGGGCTGCCAATCAGGGTTTGCCAGCACCTCAGGGACTCTAGGGGCTCTACGGGCCTGTCTGTGCGGTGCGATGGGGGAACTAATGCACTTGCCACCGTACCAGCTTCAACTGCCCTTCTGGTGCTCGCCACTTCACCATGTTCAACGGCAGTGCTGGTACTAGGTCCAGGATGGGCTGCGCTGCTGGTGTATGCCTCACCACGTAATCCGACAGCGCCAGCCCCACTCTGCTGCCCTTGAAGCGGATCCTGCGCAACCTGTGGTCTAGCAACAAGGGGCCAGGTACGCCTGGTGCTATCAGGGACCTCAACCTCCTCGTCCGAACTTTGGGTCAGACTGCCACTGCTTTCTACAGGTTCATATTCTTACCCGCTAGATTCGTCAGATGAGGGTTCCCATTCCTCATCCGACTGGGTCAGAAGCCTGTAGGCCTCTTCAAAAGAATACCCCTTCCTTGCCATTTGGTCAACTAAATTTAGGGGGTATTCCCTGAGACTACCCAAGAAAAAAAGCAAGCCTGCCTTACAAATGGGAGGCTAGCGAAGTACCGGAGGCTGCTGCGATTGATAAAAGTCTGGCAAACACTGCGTTTTGGGTGGAGGGCGAACTAAGGTGACACTAATACTATTATAGATCTGAATGTGATCAGTTCTGATCACTTACAGATACTATAAAAGTACCAATGCAGATTAGCGATACGCTAATCAGCGAATCAGTGACTGCGGTGCGGTGGGCGCTAACCGACGCTAACTACCTAACAAAGGGGCCTAAACTATCCTAAACCTAACCGTCAATACTAGTGGGGGAAAAAAGTGACAGTTTACACTGATCACTTTTTTCCCTTTCACTAGTGATTGACAGGGGTGATCAAGGGGTTAAGGGTTAATTGGGGTGATGGGGGGTGATCTGGGGCTAAATGTATAGTGTTTTGTGTCATTACAGTGATGTCTGCTCCTCTGCTGGGACCAACCGACGAAAAGGAACCAGCAGAGGAGCACAGAAGCCATTTAACACATTATATTTATAAATATAAGGTGTTAGATGGCTTCTGATTCGATTTTTTTAAAAGTCACCAACCTGCCAGCGACGATCATTGGCTGGTGACCAACTTCTCCTCTAACTGTTCCCGGCCCGCACTGCGCATGCGCGGGCCGGCTATGCTCTAAATCTCGCGTCTCGCGAGAGGACGCATCGGCGCGTCCAGGAGGAATAACCCAGCCGCCGCCAGGACGCAATCCTGCGTTCGGCGGTCCGGAGCAGGTTAAAGGGGAAGTGCACTCGCAAAACCGACAACAACACGTTGCCACCGGCAACCAGTCTGCACGGCAACCGCGTCACGGTCAAACAACAATATGACCGTGACAGTGCTTCCCCTGGTGCGGGTTGAAGACTTCAAATCCGGTTTCTTCTTCCTGATCAGTTTCCTCCTCTTTGCCTGATCTGCAGGTGAAGGATTTGGTGAACGCCCCAGGGCTGAGGTTCTGCTTGGGAATGACTGAGTTTGAGAACGTTCATCTCAGCTACACAGAAGTATATGGGGGCGTCACATTGGGCGTATTTAATCGCAATAAATAGACAGTAAAATTCCTCTAATCTTGTATTAACCGGACCTGATATCAAATAGTAAAACAAAGAGTTCATATCAAGTAAGTGTAATATTAAAGGGATTGTACTGGACCACCCCTTAACCACTTCCAGACCGGGCCATTTACCCCCTTCCTTTTTTGGGGGATGAGATGACTGATTGGCACTATTTTGGGGTGCATATGACTTTTTGATCGCTTTGTATTACACTTTTTGTGATGTAAGTTAACAAAAAATGGCTTTTTTGACACCGTTTTTATTGAATTTTTTTTACAGTGTTCACCCGATGGGTTAGGTCATGCAGTATTTTCATAGAGCAGGTTTGTTTACGGACACGGCGATACCTAATTATTTTTTACATTTAACACAATAAAAGCATTTTTGAAACAAAAAAAAATCATGTTTTAGTGTCTCCATTACATACTTCTGTATTGTAATGCATTGGCTGTAAGTGTATTACCACTGTAATACGTGTACAGCCTGCTTGCCTGTGAGATCCAGGGGGCTGTATCTCACAGGCTCTCCCGGAAGGCATCGGGCTGCCTTTCCTGCCAACGAGTCCTCGTGACAGCAGCGCGGACACCCCATGGACACCGGCACCTGTGCCAACACTGACCGCGACCGTGCAAGGGTAAATGCACCGGCATCGGTGAAAACATACAGCAGTGGTCCGGCTATCAGTAACAGCCGAACCCCTGCCTCTGGGCGGGCCCAGCTCCTGCACTCGCCCGATCAGCGCGCCGTACCTGTACTGCGCTGGGATTTCTGTCCCGCATTTCTGCGCTGGTATTCTAAGGGTATTGGAGGAGAGAAACAGGCTTTATCCACGATGTAGCAGCAATTTCTTTCCTCCGGGACCTGATCAATCCTGGAGAGGACAAACTAAGAGTAGTTACAGCAGCTTAGCACTGGACAGTGAGTCTACATCTAAATATAAAGCAAGTCTAGTGAAGGTTAGAGCTGAGTCTAGCCAAGGGACTTCACAAGCACAAGTGACCAAGAGTAACTTTCCAAGTTCCTGGACACGACTGGATGATTAAAGTCCATAATTATCCTACTTCACTAGAAGCCTTCCGAGATATAGTGAACCTGAATACTTCAGGAGAGCATCCTGCAAATAATGTTACAGAGAGTTTGCCTGCCACAAGGGAGAAACGCCCTTATTGGATAGCTCAAGATAAGTAGAAAACAGTATATTTAGTATCTGAGTGCTATAGAAAATGGACTTAAAGTAAATCTAATTATTCTTCATCTGTAAAGCTAAAGTACTAGAGAACTCCCTAACTGACAATTGCCAGACTTGTATTAAGGAATACCAGTCCAACTAATATCTGGATTATTACCTTTGATGTGTAAACGAACTGTACCCACTGTCCTGAGACCATTGATTCAGTAAATATTCAACTGTTTATTACAACTGACTCCTCATCCTTTCTACTACTCTCAACATTCGTAACTTATGGTGCTGGCGTCACGAACATAGGGACCCAGCCGCAAAAGCACTTTACACCTATAAGATCAAGAGCACCTCAACTTCCATCTGGCTGGTGTTCCCTGCAATGGAGGATTTAGTGCTGTCTTCACCTTCACTGCACGCCGGCCCAGGGAGGCTCTGCTAACTGTGATTACAACTACTACCCCCATTACGCACACCACCATAACACTCACTATCCCCTGTGGCCTGGTCGCTGCATTTGCAGAACCAGTTTGTGTGGCTTCAGTGGGACAAGAGACTAAGCCATAGATATGACTTATTGGGATGAATGACTTCTCTGTCAAGACACTGTTGGATTCTGGTCACTTTGGGTCATGCCAACTTAGTTCAAAGCTAAAATGTCACGGCCATGGTCATGGTCGCGACTCCTGTATCCGCATGCTGTTGCCTGCGGTCTGGTTTGCTTGTTCAACCACAGGTGAGGGCCGCTAGTATGTTGCCTCACTTGTGGTTGCCGCTGGAAACATGTAGTTAGTTTGCAGTTTAGCAGCCTGAGCTGGTGCTAGGCAGCTTGCTGCAATGTGCATGCGGTTGCACCTGGCAACCTCTCTTTATAGGTGTGCCTTTTATCGGTGTGCATGGGGTGTTATATGTGTTGTGTGCACTTCCCCTTTCAGTTGTTGTCTTCCCTTCCCTGGTGTTGGAAGGGTTAACCTCCTTCCTAGTGTGTGTGTGTGTGTGCACTGGGTGTGTCCGACTGTGGGTGTGGCTACTTGGCCCTATAAAGCCTCAGTGGAAGGCAGTAGTCAGAGAGGGTGCTTCAGCCATGCTTGCTGGAGACATCCTCCTGCTTATTTACCATCTGCCAGTGAGGGCCACCCTGGTTGTCAGAAACGTTATGTCTGGTGTTAGTTTATGGTTTGGTGGTTTATGTTCCCCCTTTCTATGTAGCTTGGCCAGTGAGACTCCTGTTCCTCCGTGTCTAGGAGGAACGGGTCGTCTTACCCTGCTCCTAGTCCAGGGCCACCCGGAGGGCGAGCAGGAATATCAGGTTCCGAAGTATGAGCCCTCCTACCTTCAGGGTTGGCTCATACGGATAGGAGACAGGGTCAGAGTTAGAGATGTGTAGGAGGTGACCAGCTCCCTAATTCTCTGTCCTGGCCTTGCAGCGACTCCATCTGTTGATACCGCACGGCTGAGGGTTTTCCCCATCCTCAGCCGTGACATAAAATGTGCCAGACAAACACATAAGTGTGCTGTGCATCCACGGGGACACCAAAGCTTACCCTATGGCCCTTGTTAAGTTTGTGACTCCGGCTGAAACAGTGTCATATGAAAGTTGGGGTGGTAAAAAGGCTGATGCATGAGGTTATATTGGGCTGTGACTTTGCATTGTTCTGGAAGTTGTGGGGGAGAAAAAACACTTTTGCAGCCAGTGAAGAAACTCCTGCAGAATCTGTGCTTTCCCCATCAAATGGTCATTTAAGTGAACTGCCCATTGAAAAGAATGGTTCAAAGGAATTACATAAGGAAAATGTGGAGTTACCTGCAAAGTCCAATGGTGATGAGGATGATGACATTTTTCCCTTGCAGGTCTTTACTGAGGAAGAAGAAGAAGCTTCCCCCTCTGGGCAAAATGTGTTGGATTTAGAAGTGTCTTGGGTTAACTTTGGTACCGAGCAACTGAGAGAGCCCACTCCCCTGAATGCTCGAGAAAATGTTACCATAATAAATGGTTTACCACAGGAACGAGAAGATGACCAGAAATTTCCACATTTTGCCTCGAATGGTGATCTTGTGTACCGGGTTACCAAAGTCAACAGTGAAATTGTGGAGCAGCTTCTGGTACCAAAATGATACCGACGTATGGTGGTCGACAAAGCACATGACGGGGGTATTGGTCATATTTTGCTCGCCCCTACTACAACTAACTGTTCTCCCCTGTTCCGCCCCCACCATATACCAACATACCCAACCATCCCAAAAAGACTCAGACACCTGTTGGAATATATTGGCCACAGCAGCCGTTTATTAATATAAATACAACATAACATAAACCATAACAATGACTCCTCCTAACGGGGGAGGTCCTTAGAGCCCCACAAACCCCCCAGCTGCTGATCCAGGGTGAGCCATTTTGCCTCCAGCCGTGACCCCCAGCTCGGAAGCACCACAGAATGGCCCCCCCTCAACAGCTGGGCCACCATGGGAGTCCAGCCCCAACCGTGGGGGCCCTCCCAATGTCCTCCAGCTCCACCGTAACCAACTCCAAGGACCCCCCACCGCCAACGCCACTGTGACAAGACCGATCCCATCTCCCCATGCACACATCGCCTCGCCCCCCCCCCCATCCAAACTTAAAAGGGAGGGTGGGAGGGAGCTTTCTCAGGTAACCAAAATGGCTACCGTCCACTGTCCCCCTACTCTATTTAACCCCTACGCTCCTCCCCTCCTGCTCAAACCCACCAATACGACCCTCCTGCATCCACCCCACCCCCTGCTACCCCAATCCTAATCTCCCTGGGGCTCACTAACCAAACCCCCCGTCATGTGGGCCTACCCTTAGGGGCCCCCCTTTCTCCCCCCTTCCAGTCCGGCCATTTCCTAACCATGTACTTGGGGGTCCTTTAGGGACTAGCAAAACACAGGAGAGGGCACTACAAAGGTTTTACTGGCCTGGGGTGTTGGGGAAGTAAAGATTTACTGTGAGTCGTGCCCCACCGGTCAGATAAGTGCCTCAGCGTCTCACTCCCGTAGTCCCTCGGTGCCTCTTCCCATCATTGAAGCACCATTTGAAAGAATTTCTATGGATTTGGTGAACTATGCCACCTGTTACCTGGAAGCGGTGCCCCTACGAAACATGGCGTCCACAAATATTGCACGAGCATTGTTTTACATGTATTCCCACACAGAGATCCCTAAGGAGAATTTCATGGACCAGGTTACACGCTTCATGTCTAGGGTTATGAAAGAATTGTGAAAATTGTTTGAAATCACACACATTTGTAGATCTGTGTATCACCCCCAGACAGACGGGTTAGTCAAGAGATTAAACAAGACCCTTAAGCGGATGTTAAACAAAGTAGTAGAAAAGGATGTCCGTGACCCTACCCTACCTGAAGTTTTCTATCAGAGAGGCGGTCCAGGCTTCTACAGGGTTTTCTCCATTCAAGTTTGTCTATGACCGTCACTTAAGGGGTTTTCTAGATGTTATCAAAGAAACCAGGGAGACTGAGGCTACTCCCTATAAAAGTGTCATCGAGCATGTGGCCCAGATGCAAGACGAGAGAGCGACTGAGATGCCTGTTGTCAAAGAGCACCAGCAAAGAGGTCAGGAGTCTCAGAGCAGAATTTATAACAGATCTGCACGGGGTGAGAAGCTTCAATCCAGGGGGCAGGGTCCTTATAATAGTGCCCACAGTGGAAAGTAAGTTCCTGGCAAAGTGGCAGGGTCCCTACGAGATTATTGAAAAGGTGAGTGAGGTGAACCACAAGGTGCACCAACCAGACAGGAGAAAACCCCTCCAGATTTATCACGTAAATCTGATCAAGCCATGGAAAGACCGGGAATCCTTGGTGGCCACACATACCGTGGTTAATGATGTGTTGCAACCAATTCCCCCAGTAACAATGAGTGAGGCACTGTCAGTGCAGCAGAAACAAGAGGCAAAGGAATTCCTACAGAAAAACAGAAGGAAGTTTTCTGACCTACCAGGCCGTACCTACCTGATAAAACACCACGTTAGAACTGAGCCTCACAGTAGGACCTCATGCACAAGAACACGTATTTTCTTTCCGTGTCCGTTACGTTTTTTTTACAGACCGTATACGGAACAATTCATTTCAATGGGTTCGCAAAAAAAAACGTAGGTTACTCAGTGTGCATTCCGTTTCCGTATGTCCGTATTTCAGTTCCGCAAAAAAATAGAACATGTCCTAATTATTGTCCGCATTACGGACAAGGATAGGACTGTTCTACTAGGGGCCAGCTGTTTCGTTCCGCAAAATACGGAATGCATACGGACGTCATCCATATTTTTTGCGGATCCGTTTTTTATGGACCGCAAAATACATACGGTCGTGTGCATGAGGCCTTAGGTGAACCTAAAGCCATACAGGATACCAAAAGCGCTCAGAGAGGCGGTATGCTCTGAGGTCCGGTGCATGCCCGAATTAGGGGTCATCGAGGCATCTACCAGTGAGTGGTCGAGCCCTGTTGTACTAATCCCGAAGCCCAATGGGACTTGGAGGTTCTGCAACGATTTCAGGAAGTTAGATGAGGTGTAAAGTTTGACGCGTTCCCCATGCCCAGAGTGGATGAACTTATTGAGAGGCTTGGGAAGGTGAGGTACATCACAACCCTTGATATAACAAAGGGTTATTGGCAGATACCATTGTCAGAGGAGGCTAAAGAGAAGACGGCATTCTCCACTCTGCTGAAGCAAATGTATCTTTCTGGATTTCCGCTAAGGAACCTGGGTGAGATATACACTCCCTCCACTACTTTACCGTACACATTACCACATAGCCCCCACCTCTTCTCCAGACCGGAGGTCTGGGCACTTTTAGCGACCATACAATGTACTCTGGACAATGCATCTGCGTTTCCCTGCAATCTTCCTGGTCTATGTTCAACTTTGAAACATAAATTTTGCAAGGAGAGAAACCACCTGGTCACTCTTGCATATTTCTCCTTGTTTTGTTTCATCCAGTCTAAAGGAGCATGGTCTGTCACCAACACAAATCTTCTACCCAGCAGATGATATTTAAGCGCCTCCAGTGCCCATTTAATGGTCAGACACTCTCGTTCCACTATGGCGTAATTTTTCTCTGCTGGGATCAGTTTTCTGCTCAGGTACCTCACTGGGTGCTCCTCCCCATTTACCACCTGTGACAGGACCGCTCCCAAGCCTGTATCAGACTCATCCGTCTGGACCAGAAACTCTTTTCCGAAATCCGGGAAACGAGCACTGGTTGTAGTCGACTTTAGTCTCTGAAAAGCCTTTTCTGCCTCTGGGGTTCACTTTACCATTACCAGCTTAGGGCCTTTCGTTAAATCAGTCAATAGTGATGCTATCGAGGCAAAATTTGGCACAAACCGACGGTAGTTCCCGGTTATGTCAAGTAAGGCCCTGACTTTTTTCGTTGCGGGCTTAGGCCAGTTCTGTATTGCCTCCACTTTATTGACCTGGGGTTTAACCACCTCCGGACCGCTGTACGCACAGACGCGTCCTGGAGGTGGTTGATTCATTCTGAGTGGACGCGCCAGCGCGTCCTCTCGCGATGGCCGAGATTTCCTGTGAACGCGCGCTCACAGGAACGGAAGGTAAAAAAAGGGATCTCCAGCCTGCCAGCGGCGATCGTTCGCTGGCAGGCTGGAGATGTGATTTTTTTAACCCCTAACAGGTATACCAGACGCTGTTATGATAACAGCGTCTAATATACCTGCTACCTGGTCCTCTGGTGGTCCCTTTTGTTTGGATCGACCACCAGAGGACACAGGTAGCTCAGTAATATGTTGCACCAAGCACCACACTACACTACACCCCCCCCGTCACTTATTAACCCCTTATTCACCCTTGATCACCCCTGATCACCCCATATAGACTCCCTGATCACCCCCCTGTCATTGATTACACCCCTGTCATTGATCACCCCCCTGTAAAGCTCCATTCAGACGTCCGCATGATTTTTACGGATCCACTGATAGATGGATCGGATCCGCAAAACGCACACGGACGTCTGAATGGAACCTTACAGGGGCATGATCAATGACTGTGGTGATCACCCCATATAGACTCCCTGATCACCCCCCTGTCATTGATCACCCCCCTGTAAAGCTCCATTCAGACGTCCGCATGATTTTTACGGATCCACTGATAGATGGATCGGATCCGCGAAACGCACACGGACGTCTGAATGGAGCCTTACAGGGGCATGATCAATGACTGTGGTGATCACCCCATATTGACTCCCTGATCACCCCCCTGTCATTGATTAACCCCCTGTCATTGATCACCCCCCTGTAAAGCTCCATTCAGACGTCCGCATGATTTTTACGGATCCACTGATAGATGGATCAGATCCGCAAAACGAATACGGACGTCTGAATGGAACCTTACAGGGGAGTGATCAATGACTGTGGTGATCACCCCATATAGACTCCCTGATCACCCCCCTGTCATTGATTACCCCCCTGTCATTGATCAACCCCCTGTAAAGCTCCATTCAGACGTCCGCATGATTTTTACGGATCCACTGATAGATGGATCGGATCCGCAAAACGCACACGGACGTCTGAATGGAGCCTTACAGGGGCATGATCAATGACTGTGGTGATCACCCCATATAGACTCCCTGATCACCCCCCTGTCATTGATTACCCCCCTGTCATTGATCAACCCCCTGTAAAGCTCCATTCAGACGTCCGCATGATTTTTACGGATCCACTGATAGATGGATCGGATCCACAAAACGCACACGGACGTCTGAATGGAGCCTTACAGGGGCATGATCAATGACTGTGGTGATCACCCCATATAGACTCCCTGATCACCCCCCTGTCATTGATTACCCCCCTGTCATTGATCAACCCCCTGTAAAGCTCCATTCAGACGTCCGCATGATTTTTACAGATCCACTGATAGATGGATCGGATCCACAAAACGCACACGGACGTCTGAATGGAGCCTTACAGGGGCATGATCAATGACTGTGGTGATCACCCCATATAGACTCCCTGATCACCCCCCTGTCATTGATTACCCCCCTTTCATTGATCACCCCCCTGTAAAGCTCCATTCAGATGTCCGCATGATTTTTACGGATCCACTGATAGATGGATCGGATCCGCAAAACGCACACGGACGTCTGAATGGAGCCTTACAGGGGCGTGATCAATGACTGTGGTGATCACCCCATATAGACTCCCTGATCACCCCCCTGTCATTGATTACCCCCCTTTCATTGATCACCCCCCTGTAAAGCTCCATTCAGATGTCCGCATAATTTTTACGGATCCACTGATAGATGGATCGGATCCGCAAAACGCACACGGACGTCTGAATGGAGCCTTACAGGGGCATGATCAATGACTGTGGTGATCACCCCATATAGACTCTCTGATCACCCCCCTGTCATTGATCACCCCCCCTGTCATTGATCACCCCTCTGTAAGGCTCCATTCAGACATTTTTTTGGCCCAAGTTAGCGGAAATTATTATTTTTTTCTTACAAAGTCTCATATTCCACTAACTTGTGACAAAAAATAAAATCTCACATGAACTCACAATACCCTTCACGGAATCCAAATGCGTAAAATTTTTTAGACATTTATATTCCAGACTTCTTCTCACGCTTTAGGGCCCCTAGAATGCCAGGGCAGTATAAATACCCCACATGTGACCCCATTTCGGAAAGAAGACACCCCCAGGTATTCCGTGAGGGGCATATTGAGTCCATGAAAGATTGAAATTTTTGTCCCAAGTTAGCGGAAAGGGAGACTTTGTGAGAAAAAAATAAATAAAATCAATTTCCGCTAACTTGTGCCAAAAAAAAAAAATTTCTATGAACTCGCCATGCCCCTCATTAAATACCTTGGGGTGTCTTCTTTCCAAAATGGGGTCACATGTGGGGTATTTATACTGCCCTGGCATTCTAGGGGCCCTAAAGCTTGAGAAGAAGTCTGGGATCCAAATGTCTAAAAATGCCCTCATAAAAGGAATGTGGGCCCCTTTGCGCATTTAGGCTGCAAAAAAGTGTCACACATCTGGTATCGCCGTACTCAGGAGAAGTTGGGGAATGTGTTTTGGGGTGTCATCTTACATATACCCATGCTGGGTGAGAGAAATATCTTGGCAAAAGACAACTTTTCCCATTTTTTTTATACAAAGTTGGCATTTGACCAAGATATTTATCTCACCCAGCATGGGTATATGTAAAATGACACCTCAAAACACATTCCCCACCTTCTCCTGAGTACGGAGATACCAGATGTGTGACACTTTTTTGCAGCCTAGGTGGGCAAAGGGGCCCTCATTCCAAAGAGCACCTTTCGGATTTCACAGGTCATTTATCTACTTACCACACATTAGGGCCCCTGGAAAATGCCAGGGCAGTATAACTACCCCACAAGTGACCCCATTTTGGAAAGAAGACACCCCAAGGTATTCCGTGAGGGGCATGGCGAGTTCCTAGAATTTTTTATTTTTTGTCACAAGTTAGTGGAAAATGATGATTTTTTTTTTATTTATTTTTTCTTACAAAGTCTCATATTCCACTAACTTGTGACAAAAAATAAAAACTTCCATGAACTCACTATGCCCATCAGCGAATACCTTGGGGTCTCTTCTTTCCAAAATGGGGTCACTTGTGGGGTAGTTATACTGCCCTGGCATTCTAGGGGCCCAAATGTGTGGTAAGGAGTTTGAAATCAAATTCTGTAAAAAATGACCAGTGAAATCCGAAAGGTGCTCTTTGGAATATGGGCCCCTTTGCCCACCTAGGCTGCAAAAAAGTGTCACACATCTGGTATCGCCGTACTCAGGAGAAGTTGGGGAATGTGTTTTGGGGTGTCTTTTTACATATACCCATGCTGGGTGAGATAAATATCTTGGTCAAATGCCAACTTTGTATAAAAAAATGGGAAAAGTTGTCTTTTGCCAAGATATTTCTCTCACCCAGCATGGGTATATGTAAAATGACACCCCAAAACACATTCCCCAACTTCTCCCGAGTACTGAGATACCACATGTGTGGCACTTTTTTGCAGCCTAGGTGGGCAAAGGGGCCCACATTCCAAAGAGCACCTTTCGGATTTCACAGGTCATTTACCTACTTACCACACATTAGGGCCCCTGGAAAATGCCAGGGCAGTTTAACTACCCCACAAGTGACCCCATTTTGGAAAGAAGACACCCCAAGGTATTCCGTGAGGGGCATGGCGAGTTCCTAGAATTTTTTATTTTTTGTCACAAGTTAGTGGAAAATGATGATTTTTTTTTTATTTTATTTTTTCTTACAAAGTCTCATATTCCACTAACTTGTGACAAAAAATAAAAACTTCCATGAACTCACTATGCCCATCAGCGAATACCTTGGGGTGTCTTCTTTCCAAAATGGGGTCACTTGTGGGGTAGTTATACTGCCCTGGCATTCTAGTGGCCCAAATGTGTGGTAAGGAGTTTGAAATCAAATTCTGTAAAAAATGACCAGTGAAATCCGAAAGGTGCTCTTTGGAATATGGGCCCCTTTGCCCACCTAGGCTGCAAAAAAGTGTCACACATCTGGTATCTCCGTACTCAGGAGAAGTTGGGGAATGTGTTTTGGGGTGTCATTTTACATATACCCATGCTGGGTGAGAGAAATATCTTGGCAAAAGACAACTTTTCCCATTTTTTTATACAAAGTTGGCATTTGACCAAGATATTTATCTCACCCAGCATGGGTATATGTAAAAAGACACCCCAAAACACATTCCTCAACTTCTCCTGAATACAGAGATACCAGATGTGTGACACTTTTTTGCAGCCTAGGTGGGCAAAGGGGCCCATATTCCAAAGAGCACCTTTCGGATTTCACCGGTCATTTTTTACAGAATTTGATTTCAAACTCCTTACCACACATTTGGGCCCCTAGAATGCCAGGGCAGTATAACTACCCCACAAGTGACCCCATTTTGGAAAGAAGAGACCCCAAGGTATTTCGTGATGGGCATAGTGAGTTCATAGAACTTTTTATTTTTTGTCACAAGTTAGTGGAATATGAGACTTTGTAAGAAAAAAAAAAGAAAAAAAATCATCATTTTCCGCTAACTTGTGATAAAAAATAAAAAGTTCTATGAACTCACTATGCCCATCAGCGAATACCTTAGGGTGTCTACTTTCCGAAATGGGGTCATTTGTGGGGTGTTTGTACTGTCTGGGCATTGTAGAACCTCAGGAAACATGACAGGTGCTCAGAAAGTCAGAGCTGCTTCAAAAAGCGGAAATTCACATTTTTGTACCATAGTTTGTAAACGCTATAACTTTTACCCAAACCATTTTTTTTTTTACCCAAACATTTTTTTTTTATCAAAGACATGTAGAACAATAAATTTAGAGCAAAATTTATATATGGATCTCGTTTTTTTTGCAAAATTTTACAACTGAAAGTGAAAAATGTCATTTTTTTGCAAAAAAAATCGTTAAATTTCGATTAATAACAAAAAAAGTAAAAATGTCAGCAGCAATGAAATACCACCAAATGAAAGCTCTATTAGTGAGAAGAAAAGGAGGTAAAATTCATTTGGGTGGTAAGTTGCATGACCGATCAATAAACGGTGAAAGTAGTGTAGGTCAGAAGTGTAAAAAGTGGCCTGGTCTTTCAGGGTGTTTAAGCACTGGGGGCTGAGGTGGTTAACCAGCCCTTTACCAATAATGTAGCCCAGGTATTTGGCTTCCTCTA
>NW_024400087.1:0-11830 GCF_905171765.1 Bufo bufo
ATTCCACCTTTCATTTTCCAAAGGAACTGTGAAAAAGGAAAGGTGTAATCTGATTGGTTGCTATGTGCAACTAAGTCAGTTTTACTTTACACCAGTTTGTTAAACCTCTGCCAATGAGTTTCCTTTGCCGACCACTGCATTTGTGGTTTTCAAGTTGTAGTATGGTGAAACATTTACCATACTCACAATTCTTGAGGGCTAAGAGGATTGTAACAGATAGTACCACTTTGGACAGGACAATAGATGACATGGTTACTAAATTTAGACAGCGAGGTTACCCTAGTAAATTACTTACTGAACAAAAACACAAAGTTTTGGCTATGGATAGGGACTCTATAGTTCAAGGAACTAGAGATAGGAATGTCTAAAGGAGAATCACATTTGTATCTACTTATTCTGAGTGTAGCGGTGAAATTAGCAAAATTCTGAAGAGGCATTGGCCTATATTAGGTAATTGTTTGAAAGCGGTACCGGAATTTAGGGCATTACCTTTTGTTCTCATATCGCAGATGTAAAAAATATCAGAGATCAGTTAGTGAGAGCGGATGTGGGCCCCAAAACAACTATCAGACAGACGACGTTGGCACCATCGGGCACTGGTTGTTTTCCGTGCCTGCGTTATGTCAATTGTCGTTATGTCTGTAGATCTAGGACATTTGTACACCCCAATACGGGTTGCACATACCCCATCAAGTTCCACCTAACATATGATTCATCTTTTGTAGTATACATCTTGTCCTGCTCTTGCCAGTTACTCTATGTAGGTGAAACATCTACAGATTTAAAGACCAGGCTCAATAATCATCGCTATACGATTAGAAAAGGACGTACAGATTTACCGGTCCCTGCTGACGTTTACCCCGGCCTGTGCTGAAGTTGGTGGTGAAGGTGTGTGGCTGACTGGATGAGCAGGTGGAAGAAGAGGATGAGGAAGCCGAGTAGGAGGAGGAGGCTACAGGAGGCAAAGAATGTTGCCCTGCGATCCTTGGCGGCGAAAGAACGTGCGCCAAAGAGCTCTCCGCCTGGGGCCCAGCCGCCACTACATTTACCCAGTGTGCAGTTAGGGAGATATAGCGTCCCTGGCCGTGCTTACTGGTCCACGTATCTGTGGTTAGGTGGACCTTGCCACAGATGGCGTTGCACAGTGCACACTTGATTTTATCGGATACTTGGTTGTGCAGGGAAGGCACGGCTCTCTTGGAGAAGTAGTGGCGGCTGGGAACAACATACTGTGGGACAGCAAGTGACATGAGCTGTTTGAAGCTGTCTGTGTCCTCCAGCCTGAATGACAGCATTTCATAGGCCAGTAGATTAGAAATGCTGGCATTCAGGGCCAGGGATCGAGGGTGGCTAGGTGGGAATTTACGCTTTCTCTCAAATGTTTGTGAGATGGAGAGCTGAACGCTGCCGTGTGACATGGTGGAGATGCTTGGTGATGGAGGTGGTGGTGTTGGTGGTACATCCTCTGTTTGCTGGGCAGCAGGTGCCAACGTTCCTCCAGAGGCAGAGCAAGAGGCCAAGGCAGCAGCAGAAGAGGTAGCAGGGGGAGCCTGAGTAACTTCCTTGTTTTTAAGGTGTTTACTCCACTGCAGTTCATGCTTTGCATGCAGGTGCCTGGTCATGCAGGTTGTGCTAAGGTTAAAAACGTTAATGCCTTGCTTCAGGCTCTGATGGCACAGCATGCAAACCACTCGGGTCTTGTCATCAGCACATTGTTTGAAGAACTGCCACGCCAGGGAACTCTTTGAAGCTGCCTTTGGGGTGCTCAGTGCCAGGTGGCGGTGGCCAGTAGCAGGTAAACTCTCTTGGCGGCGGGTGTTCTGCTTTTGCCCACTGCTCCCTCTTTTGCTATGCTGTTGGCTCGGTCTCACCACTGCCTCTTCCTCCGAACTCTGAAAGTCAGTGGCACGACCTTCATTCCATGTGGGGTCTAGGACCTCATTGTCCCCTGCATCGTCTTCCACCCAGTCTTCCTCTCTAACCTCCTGTTTAGTCTGCACACTGCAGAAAGGCGCAGCAGTTGGCACCTGTGTTTCATCATCAGAGACGTGCTGAGATGGTATTCCCATGTCCTCATCATCAGGAAACATAAGTGGTTGTGCGTCAGTGCATTCTATGTCTTCCACCACTGGGGAAGGGCTAGGTGGATGCCCTTGGGAAACCCTGCCAGCAGAGTCTTCAAACAGCATAAGAGACTGCTGCATAACTTGAGGCTCAGACACTTTCCCTGATATGCATGGGGGTGATGTGACAAACTGATGGGCTTGGTTTTCATGCGCCATCTGTGCGCTTTCTGCAGAAGACTGGGTGGGAGATAATGTGAACGTGCTGGATCCACTGTCGGCCACCCAATTGACTAATGCCTGTACCTGCTCAGGCCTTACCATCCTTAGAACGGCATTGGCCCCCACCAAATATCGCTGTAAATTCTGGCGGCTACTGGGGCCTGAGGTAGTTGGTTCACTAGGACGTGTGGCTGTGGAAGAACGACCACGTCCCCTCCCAGCACCAGAGGGTCCACTAACACCACCACGACCATGTTCGCGTCCGTGTCCCTTACTAGATGTTTTCCTCATTGTTATCGTTCACCACAATAAGAAAAAAATTATTTGGCCCAATTTATTGAATTCAAATTCAGGCCTTTTTTTACAGGCACCTAACACTATCTGGCTATCTATTTAGGTACCGTATTACACTAATACAGGCACAGCAGTAACCACAGATTTAGCTGAATCTAAATTGTAGGCCTATTATTTAGGCACTGGATGACAGGTATCCCTTTTACGGACAGAATTAGACTTGGAAATGCACGGTAGCGTGTGAAGTTATTGAGGATGACCCTATCAGCACCTTCAATGTAATATACCCTTTTATGGATAGATTTAAACTTGGCCTGATACAGCAGAAACCACTGATTTATGGAATTGCTAATTTGGCATTTGAATTTTAACCCAGAACAAAATATATCCTTTGCCAGACAGCAGACAGTATTACAATTGGCTAGCCACAGCTGAAACACCAGATTTAGGGTACTGCTATTTTGGCAATTGTATTTCACCCCTCAATAAAGTACCAAGCACAGCCAAGCCCCTGATGTAGGATATAGCAAAAAAAACCACACTATTGATGGTTAAATGGACTTGGTGGCAGCTTGTGCTGGCGCACCACAAGACACAAAATGGCCGCCGATCACCTCAGAAAAAAGTAACAGAAAAAAACGGTCTGGGCAGCCTAAAAACAATGAGCAATTAACTAGCAGAAGTTGAATGATACACAGCTGTAGATCGATCACTTCATTAAGTGTTTTTGATGAGTAAATCCCTGCCTAATCTCGCCCTAACAGCAGCAGCTGCATCCTCTCCCTACACTGATCAGAGCAGAGTGACGTGCGGGGATACGTGACTCCAGCTTTAATAGAGGCTGGGTCACATGCTGCACTGGCCAATCACAGCCATGCCAATAGTAGGCATGGCTGTGATGGCCTCTTGGGGCAAGTAGTATTACGCTTGTTGATTGGCTGCTTTGCAGCCCTTCAAAAAGCGCCAAGAAAGCGCCGAACACCGAACCCGAACTTTTACGTAAATGTTCGGGTTCGGGTCCGTGTCACGAACACATCAAATACAGTTCGGGTTCGCTCATCCCTAATTTTGACACATTTTGTACTTGTACTTTTTTAATTACCAATTATGTCTTTGCACTGATTGCCTTGCCTTGATTGATACACCTTTATACTGTACAGGGAGTGCAGAATTATTAGGCAAGTTGTATTTTTGAGGATTAATTTTATTATTGAACAACAACCATGTTCTCAATGAACCCAAAAAACTCATTAATATCAAAGCTGAATATTTTTGGAAGTAGTTTTTAGTTTGTTTTTAGTTTTAGCTATTTTAGGGGGATATCTGTGTGTGCAGGTGACTATTACTGTGCATAATTATTAGGCAACTTAACAAAAAACAAATATATACCCATTTCAATTATTTATTTTTACCAGTGAAACCAATATAACATTTCAACATTCACAAATATACATTTCTGACATTCAAAAACAAAACAAAAACAAATCAGTCACCAATATAGCCACCTTTCTTTGCAAGGACACTCAAAAGCCTGCCATCCATGGATTCTGTCAGTGTTTTGATCTGTTCACCATCAACATTGCGTGCAGCAGCAACCACAGCCTCCCAGACACTGTTCAGAGAGGTGTACTGTTTTCCCTCCTTGTAAATCTCACATTTGATGATGGACCACAGGTTCTCAATGGGGTTCAGATCAGGTGAACAAGGAGGCCATGTCATTAGATTTTCTTCTTTTATACCCTTTCTTGCCAGCCACGCTGTGGAGTACTTGGACGCGTGTGATGGAGCATTGTCCTGCATGAAAATCATGTTTTTCTTGAAGGATGCAGACTTCTTCCTGTACCACTGCTTGAAGAAGGTGTCTTCCAGAAACTGGCAGTAGGACTGGGAGTTGAGCTTGACTCCATCCTCAACCCGAAAAGGCCCCACAAGCTCATCTTTGATGATACCAGCCCAAACCAGTACTCCACCTCCACCTTGCTGGCGTCTGAGTCGGACTGGAGCTCTCTGCCCTTTACCAATCCAGCCACGGGCCCATCCATCTGGCCCATCAAGACTCACTTTCATTTCATCAGTCCATAAAACCTTAGAAAAATCAGTCTTGAGATATTTCTTGGCCCAGTCTTGACGTTTCAGCTTGTGTGTCTTGTTCAGTGGTGGTCGTCTTTCAGCCTTTCTTACCTTGGCCATGTCTCTGAGTATTGCACACCTTGTGCTTTTGGGCACTCCAGTGATGTTGCAGCTCTGAAATATGGCCAAACTGGTGGCAAGTGGCATCTTGGCAGCTGCACGCTTGACTTTTCTCAGTTCATGGGCAGTTATTTTGCGCCTTGGTTTTTCCACACGCTTCTTGCGACCCTGTTGACTATTTTGAATGAAACGCTTGATTGTTCGATGATCATGCTTCAGAAGCTTTGCAATTTTAAGAGTGCTGCATCCCTCTGCAAGATATCTCACTATTTTTGACTTTTCTGAGCCTGTCAAGTCCTTCTTTTGACCCATTTTGCCAAAGGAAAGGAAGTTGCCTAATAATTATGCACACCTAATATAGGGTGTTGATGTCATTAGACCACACCCCTTCTCATTACAGAGATGCACATCACCTAATATGCTTAATTGGTAGTAGGCTTTCGAGCCTTTACAGCTTGTAGTAAGACAACATGCATAAAGAGGATGATGTGGTCAAAATACTCATTTGCCTAATAATTCTGCACTCCCTGTATGTGTGCTGTTCATTTTGTACCAATGGTTGAGAAAGGCTCATGAATGAGCCAAAACGTCGCTCTTTGCCACTACATGGGTGAATAAAATACATTGACTTATTGAAGAGTCTTCTGGAGTGCAGTCCGATTTTTGTTCTATCTATATATATATATTTATATATACAGTCAGGTCCATAAATATTGGTACATCGACACAATCTATACACCACCACAATGGATTTGAAATGAAAGATGTGCTTTAACTGCAGATTGTCAGCTTTAATTTGAGGGTATTTACATCCAAATCAGGTGAACGGTGTAGTAATTACAACAGTTTGCATATGTGCCTCCCACTTGTTAAGGAACCAAAAGTAATGGGACTGAATAATAATCATAAATCAAACTTTCACTTTTTAATACTTGGTTGCAAATCCTTTACAGTCAATTACAGTCTGAAGTCTGGAACGCATAGACATCCCCAGATGCTGGGTTTCATCCTTGGTGATGCTCTGCCAGGCCTCTACTGGAACTGTCTTTAGTTCCTGCTTGTTCTTGGGGAATTTTCCCTTCAGTTTTGTCTTCAGTAAGTGAAATGCCAGCTCAATCGGATTTAGGTCAGGTGATAGACTTGGCCATTGCATAACATTCCACTTCTTTCCCTTAAAAAACTCTTTGGTTGCTTTTGCAGTATGCTTTGGGTCATTGTCCATCTGCACTGTGAAGCGCCGTCCAATGAGTTTTGAAACTTTTGGCTGAATATGATCAGATAATATTGCCCAAAACACTTAAGAATTCATCCTGCTGCTTTTTTCAGCAGTCACATCATCAATCAATACAAGATAACCAGTTCCATTGGCAGCCTTACATGCCCACGCCATGACACTACCACCACCATGCTTCACTGATGAGGTGAGGTATGCTTAGGATCATGAGCAGTTCCTTTCCTTCTCGATACTCTTCTCTTCCCATCACTCGGGTACAAGTTGATCTTGGTCTCATCTGTCCATAGGATGTTGTTCCAGAACTGTGAAGGCTTTTTTAGATGTCGTTTGGCAAACTCTAATCTGGCCTTCCTGTTTATGAGGCTCACCAATGGTTTACATCTTGTGGTGAACCCTCTGTATTCACTCTGGTGAAGTCTTCTCTTGATTGTTGACTTTGACACACATACACCTACCTCCTGGAGAGTGTTCTTGATCTGGCCAACTGTTGTGAAGGGTGTTTTTTTCACCAGGGAAAGAAATCTTCAGTCATCCACCACAGTTGTTTTCCGTGGTCTTCCGGGTCTTTTGGTGTTGCTGAGTTCACCGGTGCGGTCCCTGCTTTTTAAGAATGTTTCAAACAGTTGTTTTGGCCACACCTAATGTTTTTGCTCTCTCTCTGATGGGTTTGTTTTGTTTTTCAGCCTAATGATGGCTTGCTTCACTGATAGTGACAGCTCTTTGGATCTCATCTTGAGAGTTGAGAGCAACAGATTCCAAATGCAAATAGCACACTTGAAATGAACTCTGGACCTTTTTTCTGCTCATTGTAATTGGGATAATGAGGGAATAACACACACCTGGCCATGAAACAGCTGATAAGCCAATTGCCAACGGATGTTTTTAACGGTGTGTTTTGGGTCATAATCCTGTTGGAGGACCCATGACCTGCAACTGAAACTAGGGAGCACATTTCTCTCCAGAATGGCTTGATAGTTTTAAATTTTTTTGTACCCTGCACAGATTCAAGACACCCTGTACCAGATGCAGCAAAGCAGCCCAAAAACATAATAGAGGCTCCTCAATGTTTCACAGTAGGTACAATGTCATGCTTCCTTTTTTATTCTAAGAACACAGAGCTGATGCTGATGTGACTTGCCAAAAAGCTTTAGTTTTGTCTTGTCTTTCCAAAGGACATTCTCCCAGAAGCTTTGTGGCTTGTCCACAATTATTTTGACAATCTCAAAATCTCACTTTTTTATGATTTGCTTTCAACAGTGGTTTCCTACTTGGTCGTCTTCCATTGCATCCACTTTGGCTAAGATAGAGATGGATGGTGTGATCTGACACTGACCTACCTTGATCTTGTAGTTCACCTCTACTCTCTTTGGAAGTTGTTCTGGGTTCTTTGGTTACCATTTTTATTATCCGTTTCTTCAATTTGTCATCAATTTTCCTCTTGCGACCACATCCATGGAGGTTGACTACAGTCCCATACACTTAAACTTCTGAATAATATGTGTAATTGTAATAACAGGAACATCAAGCTGTTTCGAAAGCCTTTACTTTTTGTCTAGATTTATTTTTCTAATGTCCTGAGACAACTTTTTCCTGTCACAATGACTACTTTTCACCCTTTAAATAGGCAGGCTGATTGATTACAAGTTAAAAGACACCTGTGATGCTAATTACAGGAAACACCTTAGTTTAACATGTGTTTGCGGTTAAATTATTTTCAATCTTTTCTAGGGTACCATCATTTTTGTCCAGACCAGTTTCATGAGTTAGTTTTTTAGAAAACATTCTGTTGAATCACAAATAAAAAGCAATATCTGATTTTCATTATCTGATTTTCAGTATTTTTTATTTATTTATTATTACTTTTGTTCATTTCAGGTTATTTCAGTTTCCATTGTGGGTTTTTCTTTCTTTAACGGAAGGGTGCCAACAATTTTGTCCTTGTGTGTCTGTACAGTCGTGGCCAAAAGTTTTGAGAATTAGATAAATATTGGAAATTGGAAAAGTTGATGCTTAAGTTTTTATAATAGCAATTTGCATGTACTCCAGAATGTTATGAAGAGTGATCAGATGAATTGCATAGTCCTTCTTTGCCATGAAAATTAACTTAATCCCAAAAAAAACTTTCCACTTCATTTCATTGCTGTCATTAAAGGACCTGCTGAGATCATTTCAGTAATCGTCTTGTTAACTCAGGTGAGAATGTTGACGAGCACAAGGCTGGAGATCATTATGTCAGGCTGATTGGGTTAAAATGGCAGACTTGACATGTTAAAAGGAGGGTGATGCTTGAAATCATTGTTCTTCCATTGTTAACCATGGTGACCTGCAAAGAAACGCGTGCAGCCATCATTGCGTTGCATAAAAATGGCTTCACAGGCAAGGATATTGTGGCTACTAAGATTGCACCTCAATCAACAATTTATAGGATCATCAAGAACTTCAAGGAAAGAGGTTCAATTCTTGTTAAAAAGGCTTCAGGGCGTCCAAGAAAGTCCAGCAAGCGCCAGGATCATCTCCTAAAGAGGATTCAGCTGCGGGATCGGAGTGCCACCAGTGCAGAGCTTGCTCAGGAATGGCAGCAGGCAGGTGTGAGCGCATCTGCACGCACAGTGAGGCGAAGACTTTTGGAAGATGGCCTGGTGTCAAGAAGGGCAGCAAAGAAGCCACTTCTCTCCAAAAAAAACATCAGGGACAGATTGATCTTCTGCAGAAAGTATGGTGAATGGACTGCTGAGGACTGGGGCAAAGTCATATTCTCTGATTAAGCCTCTTTCCGATTGTTTGGGGCATCTGGAAAAAGGCTTGCCCGGAGAAGAAAAGGTGAGCGCTACCATCAGTCCTTTGTCATGCTAACAGTAAAGCATCCTGAGACCATTCATATGTGGGGTTGCTTCTCATCCAAGGGAGTGGGTTCACTCACAATTTTGCCCAAAAACACAGCCATGAATAAAGAATGGTACCAAAACACCCTCCAACAGCAACTTCTTCCAACAATCCAACAACAGTTTGGTGAAGAACAATGCATTTTCCAGCACGATGGAGCACCGTGCCATACAGCAAAAGTGATAACTAAGTGGCTCGGGGACCAAAACGTTGACATTTTGGGTCCATGGCCTGGAAACTCCCCAGATCTTTATCCCATTGAGAACTTGTGGTCAATCCTCAAGAGGTGGGTGGACAAACAAAAACCCACTAATTCTGACAAACTCCAAGAAGTGATTATGAAAGGAATTGGCCCAGAAGTTGATTGAGAGCATGCCCAGTCGATTTTCAGAGGTCCTGAAAAAGAAGGGCCAACACTGCAAATACTGACTCTTTGCATAAATGTCATGTAATTGTTGATAAAAGCCTTTGAATTGTATGAAGTGCGTGCAATTATATTTCACTACATCACAGAAACAACTGAAACAAAGATCTAAAAGCAGTTTAGCAGCAAACTTTGTGAAAAGTAATATTTTTGTCATTCTCAAAACTTTTGGCCACGACTGTATATATTGGTGAAAATGATTAGATATGCTTACAAAATATGTAACATCCTTCAGGATATCATATGATAAAAGATTAGACAACCGAAGGTTTTATCCATAGAGATTTCTCCTTATGAAATTATTACCAATTCCTTTGTAAAGACTTTCCATTAATTCACTGCTTTTCTTTTTATCCTTTTTACAAAAATATCTGAGTTTTGTTGGATTTCCTGACACATTTCGCTTTCATAACTCCATATGTAAAAACATACAAAAGACGCGCTGACAGCTTTGCGCTAATTAAGCAAGCTTTATGTAAATTCCAACTTTATTCTAAATACTGTAATGTTCTCATCTATATTCAGTCTTTGGGGGGATCATTACAGAGGAGACATGGCAATAAGGTAGCATAGGTTAGTGTTTACTTGTTGGCGAAACACAATAGTGCTATAATATGACAATTAATTAAACAGGTTTTCGCTCACGCTGCCATTTCAGTGTGAAGGTTGCATTATTTTATTCATTAAACAGCGGATAATGAAGCTATTACTGTGTTTTACTGGAACATTTTGCCATGAAGAATGTTTAAAGTTTGATATATTTAAGTTATATGCAAATGAGTCATTTAAGCCATGTTCATTATTCATGTGCTTTCAATTAAAGAGTTACTGTAGGTTACTGTGATTTTAGTCAATACTTAAAGATGGTACTTGTTGTGACTTAAAGATGCAGAAAACAACTAAAATAGGCAAATGTTTATAACCCTTAGGTAATGAGTAAAATTTTGAGGGGGTTATTCATAACTTGGCATGGATCCATGAGTTGTTGACTATTTTGGTTTGGCAAGCTTTGTGGTGGATTACCCTGTGTCAGGATTGTCTAATTTTTGATAATTTTTGATGATTGAAGAGTAAAATAAAGTAGTAGTAAATGTAATAATAAAAAAAACAAAAACAAAAACACCCGCAGTACTCAACTTCTAAAGGGAGTCTGTCACCATGATATTAACTGTTCTACCAGGCACAATGTCTTCTAGGCTTGTTCACATCATCATTATGGCTTTCCGTTATAACATGGTTATAATGGAAAATAACGGAATCTATAAGACAGAATCAATCAAAACAGAAAACTTTAGAGGCATTCCATTTTGATCCGTCATAATAGAAGTATATGGGGAAGCATAACGGATCCGTGTGGTTTCCGTTATGCTGGACAGAAAACAAAGTTCTGTCAACAGAACTTTGTTTTCTATCCAGCATAACGGAAACCAGACAGATCTGTTATGCTTGCCCATATACTTTATAATCACTGCCTCAAGAAACGTTGATTTACAAGATCAAGACACATACCAAAAAAAGAAAAAGAAAAAAAAGTGTTGCTAATGACCAAAATCCACTACACATTGTAGCAGAGCACTTGGTCCTACAACCCAAACTGCCTGCTGTGGTGCTTTATGACAGATGAGGGACCAGTGACTACCAAATGTTGTAGACTGCAGCGTGGATATTTTATACACTGCACACTGTAGCTACATAACTGGCCCTAGACCATGTCCTGTCTGCTGTAACGCCTACTGACAGATAGGGTTCCAGTAGCTACTGTGTGCTATTGAGCCAATGAACACCGTTTGCTGGAGTGTACTGAGCCAGGGGTCGGGGGCTCCAATATGAGCACCAATTCGTCAGTGGTCTATTAGTTTACCACTCTGGGTGTGCACACCCCATTCCCCCTCAGTGTGCTCAGACACTTATCTCGTCCTACCGGCAACTGTAGCGGCTATGCGCCAATACATGTTGTACATAATTTCACTGTGTCTGCTTTCTTTAATCCTATCTTTAGCTCTACGCGTTTCGCCGTAGGGCTCATCAGGAGCTGAAGATCACTGATCTACAGACAAACAAACATATAACACCATCCGCCTTGTGTAGTATCTCGGCGGCATCGGCGCTAGGGTGGTAATAGTAGTGTATTTGTCAGAATCAAGGGGAAGGAAATACTAATGAGGGGAATGGTGAAAAGAGGACTCTATGGGAGAATAAGCATCACAGGGGTTAAGTATACTGTCCCTTGTATCTCCCAGCAATAACACACTTCATACAAAGCACATGTATGAGATGTGTTCATTTAGACCCTCAGGATGTATAGTACGTAATCTGAATATCCATTCTGACTCTTTTTGTAACACTTTTTTGTCATAATTACCCCCTCTAGGAGATCTTCTAATTACCTCTATCCCCTGAAACTTAATGACATCAATATTGCTGTCATGAGTAGTGGACACATGACGTGCGATGGGAGTATCCGAGCCTTTATGGATGTCATTAAGATGTTCTCCAATCCATCGCCGAAACTCCCGATTT
>NW_024400087.1:11930-50940 GCF_905171765.1 Bufo bufo
TTTTCTGGGTTGAAAAACCATTCCCAAATTTGCCATTCTCAAAATAACTAGTTTCTGGTATTTGAGGCCTACTTGAAATCTATCCCAAACAGAATATCTTACATTGAAGCTATATAGTGTCATTCAGAAAAACCTAAGACACACGCTAGCGTGCTGATAGAAATCTGATTCTGTGATTAAACCTATACCTGTCACACAGCGCAAAAAAAAACAGGCCTCACATCTCTATTTAACCAAATCTCTACTGTTTTAGCTGGTCAAGTTATTTGTAGTGACCGTAGAAGCACACTTTTTTTTCTGGGTTGAAAAACCATTCCCAAATTTGCCATTCTCAAAATAACTAGTTTCTGGTATTTGAAACCTACTTGAAATCTATCCCAAACAGAATATCTTACATTGAAGCTAGTGATAGTGTCATTCAGAAAAACCTAAGACACACGCTAGCGTGCTGATAGAAATCTGATTCTGTGATTAAACCTATACCTGTCACACAGCGCAAAAAAAACCAGGCCTCACATCTCTATTTAACCAAATCTCTACTGTTTTAGCTGGTCAAGTTATTTGTAGTGACCGTAAAAGCACACTTTTTTTTCTGGGTTAAAAAAAACATTCCCAAATTTGCCATTCTCAAAATAACTAGTTTCTGGTATTTGAGGCCTACTTGAAATCTATCCCAAAAAGAATATCTTACATTGAAGCTAGTGATAGTGTCATTCAGAAAAACCTAAGACACACGCTAGCGTGCTGATAGAAATCTGATTCTGTGATTAAACCTATACCTGTCACACAGCGCAAAAAAAAACAGGCCTCACATCTCTATTTAACCAAATCTGTACTGTTTTAGCTGGTCAAGTTATTTGTAGTGACCGTAAAAGCACACTTTTTTTTCTGGGTTGAGAAACCATTCCCAAATTTGCCATTCTCAAAATAACTAGTTTCTGGTATTTGAGGCCTACTTGAAATCTATCCCAAACAGAATATCTTACATTGAAGCTAGTGATAGTGTCATTCAGAAAAACCTAAGACACACGCTAGCGTGCTGATAGAAATCTGATTCTGTGATTAAACCTATACCTGTCACACAGCACAAAAAAAAACAGGCCTCACATCTCTATTTAACCAAATCTCTACTGTTTTAGCTGGTCAAGTTATTTGTAGTGACCGTAAAAGCACACTTTTTTTTCTGGGTTGAAAAACCATTCCCAAATTTGCCATTCTCAAAATAACTAGTTTCTGGTATTTGAGGCCTACTTGAAATCTATCCCAAAAAGAATATCTTACATTGAAGCTAGTGATAGTGTCATTCAGAAAAACCTAAGACACGCGCTAGCGTGCTGATAGAAATCTGATTCTGTGATTAAACCTATACCTGTCACACAGCGCAAAAAAAAACAGGCCTCACATCTCTATTTAACCAAATCTCTACTGTTTTAGCTGGTCAAGTTATTTGTAGTGACCGTAAAAGCACACTTTTTTTTCTGGGTTGAAAAACCATTCCCAAATTTGCCATTCTCAAAATAACTAGTTTCTGGTATTTGAGGCCTACTTGAAATCTATCCCAAACAGAATATCTTACATTGATGCTAGTGATAGTGTCATTCAGAAAAACCTAAGACACACGCTAGCGTGCTGATAGAAATCTAAATCTGTGATTAAACCTATACCTGTCATACAGCGCAAAAAAAAACAGGCCTCACATCTCTATTTAACCAAATCTCTACTGTTTTAGCTGGTCAAGTTATTTGTAGTGACCGTAAAAGTACACTTTTTTTTCTGGGTTGAAAAACCATTCCCAAATTTGCCATTCTCAAAATAACTAGTTTCTGGTATTTGAGGCCTACTTGAAATCTATCCCAAACAGAATATCTTACATTGAAGCTAGTGATAGTGTCATTCAGAAAAACCTAAGACACACGCTAGCGTGCTGATAGAAATCTGATTCTGTGATTAAACCTATACCTGTCACACAGCGCAAAAAAAAACAGGCCTCACATCTCTATTTAACCAAATCTCTACTGTTTTAGCTGGTCAAGTTATTTGCAGTGACCGTAAAAGCACACTTTTTTTTCTGGGTTGAAAAACCATTCCCAAATTTGCCATTCTCAAAATAACTAGTTTCTGGTATTTGAAACCTACTTGAAATCTATCCCAAACAGAATATCTTACATTGAAGCTAGTGATAGTGTCATTCAGAAAAACCTAAGACACACGCTAGCGTGCTGATAGAAATCTGATTCTGTGATTAAACCTATACCTGTCACACAGCGCAAAAAAAAACAGGCCTCACATCTCTATTTAACCAAATCTCTACTGTTTTAGCTGGTCAAGTTATTTGTAGTGACCGTAAAAGAACACTTTTTTTTCGGGGTTGAAAAACCATTCCCAAATTTGCCATTTTCAAAATAACTAGTTTCTGGTATTTGAGGCCTACTTGAAATCTATCCCAAAAAGAATATCTTACATTGAAGCTAGTGATAGTGTCATTCAGAAAAACCTAAGACACACGCTAGCGTGCTGATAGAAATCTGATTCTGTGATTAAACCTATACCTGTCACACAGAGCAAAAAAAAACAGGCCTCACATCTCTATTTAACCAAATCTCTACTGTTTTAGCTGGTCAAGTTATTTGTAGTGACCGTAAAAGCACACTTTTTTTTCTGGGTTGAAAAACCATTCCCAAATTTGCCATTCTCAAAATAACTAGTTTCTGGTATTTGAGGCCTACTTGAAATCTATCCCAAACAGAATATCTTACATTGAAGCTAGTGATAGTGTCATTCAGAAAAACCTAAGACACACGCTAGCGTGCTGATAGAAATCTGATTCTGTGATTAAACCTATACCTGTCACACAGCGCAAAAAAAAACAGGCCTCACATCTCTATTTAACCAAATCTCTACTGTTTTAGCTGGTCAAGTTATTTGTAGTGACCGTAAAAGAACACTTTTTTTTCGGGGTTGAAAAACCATTCCCAAATTTGCCATTCTCAAAATAACTAGTTTCTGGTATTTGAGGCCTACTTGAAATCTATCCCAAAAAGAATATCTTACATTGAAGCTAGTGATAGTGTCATTCAGAAAAACCTAAGACACACGCTAGCGTGCTGATAGAAATCTGATTCTGTGATTAAACCTATACCTGTCACACAGCGCAAAAAAAACCAGGCCTCACATCTCTATTTAACCAAATCTCTACTGTTTTAGCTGGTCAAGTTATTTGTAGTGACCGTAAAAGCACACTTTTTTTTCTGGGTTGAAAAACCATTCCCAAATTTGCCATTCTCAAAATAACTAGTTTCTGGTATTTGAGGCCTACTTGAAATCTATCCCAAAAAGAATATCTTACATTGAAGCTAGTGATAGTGTCATTCAGAAAAACCTAAGACACACGCTAGCGTGCTGATAGAAATCTGATTCTGTGATTAAACCTATACCTGTCACACAGCGCAAAAAAAACCAGGCCTCACATCTCTATTTAACCAAATCTCTACTGTTTTAGCTGGTCAAGTTATTTGTAGTGACCGTAAAAGCACACTTTTTTTTCTGGGTTGAAAAACCATTCCCAAATTTGCCATTCTCAAAATTGTGGTGAACGGGAACAATGAGGAAAACATCTAATAAGGGACGCGGACGTGGACATGGTCGTGGTGGTGTTAGTGGACCCTCTGGTGCTGGGAGAGGACGTGGCCGTTCTGCCACAGCCACACGTCCTAGTGAACCAACTACCTCAGGTCCCAGTAGCCGCCAGAATTTACAGCGATATTTGGTGGGGCCCAATGCCGTTCTAAGGATGGTAAGGCCTGAGCAGGTGCAGGCATTAGTCAATTGGGTGGCCGACAGTGGATCCAGCACGTTCACATTATCTCCCACCCAGTCTTCTGCAGAAAGCGCACAGATGGCGCATGAAAACCAAGCCCATCGGTCTGTCACATCACCCCCATGCATATCAGGGAAACTGTCTGAGCCTCAAGTTATGCAGCAGTCCCTTATGCTGTTTGAAGACTCTGCTGCCAGGGTTTCCCAAGGGCATCCACCTAGCCCTTCCCCAGGGGTGGAAGAAATAGAATGCACTAACGCACAACCACTTATTTTTCCTGATGATGAGGACATGGGAATACCACCTCAGCACGTCTCTGATGATGACGAAACACAGGTGCCAACTGCTGCGTCTTTCTGCAGTGTGCAGACTGAACAGGAGGTCAGGGATCAAGACTGGGTGGAAGACGATGCAGGGGACGATGAGGTCCTAGACCCCACATGGAATGAAGGTCGTGCCACTGACTTTCACAGTTCGGAGGAAGAGGCAGTGGTGAGACCGAGCCAACAGCGTAGAAAAAGAGGGAGCAGTGGGCAAAATCAGAACACCCGCCGCCAAGAGACTCCGCCTGCTACTGAACGCCGCCATCTGGGACCGAGCACCCCAAAGGCAGCTTCAAGGAGTTCCCTGGAATGGCACTTCTTCAAACAATGTGCTGACGACAAGACCCGAGTGGTTTGCACGCTGTGCCATCAGAGCCTGAAGCGAGGCATTAACGTTCTGAACCTTAGCACAACCTGCATGACCAGGCACCTGCATGCAAAGCATGAACTGCAGTGGAGTAAACACCTTAAAAACAAAGAAGTCACTCAGGCTCCCCCTGCTACCTCTTCTGCTGCTGCCGCCGCCTCGGCCTCTTCCTCCGCCTCTGGAAGAATGTTGGCACCTGCCGCCCAGCAAACATGGGATGTACCACCAACACCACCACCTGCGTCACCAAGAATCTCAACCATGTCACACGGCATCGTTCAGCTCTCGATCTCACAAACATTTGAGAGAAAGCGTAAATTCCCACCTAGCCACCCTCGATCCCTGGCCCTGAATGCCAGCATTTCTAAACTACTGGCCTATGAAATGCTGTCATTCAGGCTGGTGGACACAGACAGCTTCAAACAGCTCATGTCGCTTGCTGTCCCACAGTATGTTGTTCCCAGCCGCCACTACTTCTCCAAGAGAGCTGTGCCTTCCCTGCACAACCAAGTATCCGATAAAATGAAGTGTGCACTGCGCAACGCCATCTGTGGCAAGGTCCACCTAACCACAGATACGTGGACCAGTAAGCACGGCCAGGGACGCTATATCTCCCTAACTGCACACTGGGTAAATGTAGTGGCGGCTGGGCCCCTTGCGGAGAGCTGTTTGGCGCACGTCCTTTCGCCGCCAAGGATCGGAGGGCAACATTCTTTGCCTCCTGTCTCCTCCTCCTCCTACTCAGCTTCCTCCTCCTCTTCTTCCACCTGCTCATCCAGTCAGCCACACACCTTCACCACCAACTTCAGCACAGCACGGGGTAAACGTCAGCAGGCCATTCTGAAACTCATATGTTTGGGGGACAGGCCCCACACCGTACAGGAGTTGTGGCGGGGTATAGAACAACAGACAGACGAGTGGTTGTTGCCGGTGAGCCTCAAGCCCGGCCTGGTGGTGTGCGATAATGGGCGAAATCTCGTTGCAGCTCTGGGACTAGCCGGTTTGACGCACATCCCTTGCCTGGCGCATGTGCTGAATTTGGTGGTGCAGAAGTTCATTCGCAACTACCCCGACATGTCAGAGCTGCTGCATAAAGTGCGGGCCGTCTGTTCGCGCTTCCGGCGTTCACACCCTGCCGCTGCTCGCCTGTCTGCGCTACAGCGTAACTTCGGCCTTCCCGCTCACCGCCTCATATGCGACGTACCCACCAGGTGGAACTCCACCTTGCATATGCTGGACAGACTGTGCGAGCAGCAGCAGGCCATAGTGGAGTTTCAGCTGCAGTACGCATGGGTCAGTCGCACTGCGGAACAGCACCACTTCACCACCAATGACTGGGCCTCCATGCGAGACCTGTGTGCCCTGTTGCGCTGTTTCGAGTACTCCACCAACATGGCCAGTGGCGATGACGCCGTTATCAGCGTTACAATACCACTTCTATGTCTCCTTGAGAAAACACTTAGGGTGATGATGGAAGAGGAGGTGGCCCAGGAGGAAGAGGAGGAAGAGGGGTCATTTTTAGCACTTTCAGGCCAGTCCCTTCAAAGTGACTCAGAGGGAGGTTTTTTGCAACACCAAAGGCCAGGTACAAATGTGGCCTGACAAGGCCCACTACTGGAGGACGAGAATGAGGAGGAGGAGGAGGATGAGGATGAAGCATGTTCACAGCGGGGTGGCACCCAAAGCAGCTCGGGCCCATCACTGGTGCGTGGCTGGGGGGAAACACAGGACGATGACGATACGCCTCCCACAGAGGACAGCTTGTCCTTACCTCTGGGCAGCCTGGCACACATGAGCGACTACATGCTGCAGTGCCTGCGCAACGACAGCAGAGTTGCCCACATTTTAACGTGTGCGGAATACTGGGTTGCCACCCTGCTGGATCCCCGGTACAAAGACAATGTGCCCACCTTACTTCCTACACTGGAGCGTGATAGGAAGATGCGCGAGTACAAGCGCACGTTGGTAGACGCGCTACTGAGAGCATTCCCAAATGTCACAGGGGAACCAGTGGAAGCCCAAGGCGAAGGCAGAGGAGGAGCAAGAGGTCGCCAACGCAGCTGTGTCACGGCCAGCTCCTCTGAGGGCAGGGTTAGCATGGCAGAGATGTGGAAAAGTTTTGTCAACACGCCACAGCTAACTGCACCACCACCTGATACGGAACGTGTTAGCAGGAGGCAACATTTCACTAACATGGTGGAACAGTACCTGTGCACACCCCTCCACGTACTGACTGATGGTTCGGCCCCATTCAACTTCTGGGTCTCCAAATTGTCCACGTGGCCAGAGCTAGCCTTTTATGCCTTGGAGGTGCTGGCCTGCCCGGCGGCCAGCGTTTTGTCTGAACGTGTATTCAGCACGGCAGGGGGCGTCATTACAGATAAACGCAGCCGCCTGTCTACAGCCAATGTGGACAAGCTGACGTTCATAAAAATGAACCAGGCATGGATCCCACAGGACCTGTCCATCCCTTGTGCAGATTAGACATTAACTACCTCCCCTTAACAATATATTATTCTACTCCAGGGCACTTCCTCATTCAATACTATTTTTAATTTCATTTTACCATTATATTGCGGGGCAACCCAAAGTTGAATGAACCTCTCCTCTGTCTGGGTGCCGGGGCCTAAATGTGTGACAGTGGCCTGTTCCAGTGGTGGGTGACGTGAAGCCTGATTCTCTGCTATGACATGAAGACAGATTCTGCGCTGACATAAGGCCAGATTCTCTGTTACGGGACCTCTCTCCTCTGCCTGGGTGCCTGGGCCTAAATGTGTGACAGTGGCCTGTTCCAGTGGTGGGTGACATGAAGCCTGATTCTCTGCTATGACATGAAGACAGATTCTGCGCTGACATAAGGCCAGATTCTCTGTTACGGGACAGCTCTCCTCTGTCTGGGTGCCGGGGCCTAAATGTGTGACAGTGGCCTGTTCCAGTGGTGGGTGACGTGAAGCCTGATTCTCTGCTATGACATGAAGACTTATTCTGTGCTGACATAAGGCCAGATTCTCTGTTACGGGACCTCTCTCCTCTGGCTGGGTGCCTGGGCATAAATGTGTGACAGTGGCCTGTTCCAGTGGTGGGTGACGTGAAGCCTGATTCTCTGCTATGACATGAAGACAGATTCTGCGCTGACATAAGGCCAGATTCTCTGTTACGGGACCTCTCTCCTCTGCCTGGGTGCCTGGGCCTAAATGTGTGACAGTGGCCTGTTCCAGTGGTGGGTGACATGAAGCCTGATTCTCTGCTATGACATGAAGACAGATTCTGCGCTGACATAAGGCCAGATTCTCTGTTACGGGACAGCTCTCCTCTGTCTGGGTGACGGGGCCTAAATGTGTGACAGTGGCCTGTTCCAGTGGTGGGTGACGTGAAGCCTGATTCTCTGCTATGACATGAAGACTTATTCTGTGCTGACATAAGGCCAGATTCTCTGTTACGGGACCTCTCTCCTCTGGCTGGGTGCCTGGGCCTAAATGTGTGACAGTGGCCTGTTCCAGTGGTGGGTGACGTGAAGCCTGATTCTCTGCTATGACATGAAGACAGATTCTGCGCTGACATAAGGCCAGATTCTCTGTTACGGGACCTCTCTCCTCTGGCTGGGTGCCTGGGCCTAAATGTGTGACAGTGGCCTGTTCCAGTGGTGGGTGACGTGAAGCCTGATTCTCTGCTATGACATGAAGACTTATTCTGCGCTGACATGAAGCCAGATTCTCTGCTATGGCATGAAGAGACTGATTCTCTGCTGACATGAAGCCAGATTCTTTGCTATGGCATGAAGAGACTGATTCTCTGCTGACGTGAAGCCAGATTCTCTGCTATGGGACCTCTGTCCAATTGATATTGGTTCATTTTTTTTTTTTTTTTTTATTCATTTCCCTATCCACATTTGTTTGCAGGGGATTTACCTACATGTTGCTGCCTTTTGCAGCCCTCTAGCTCTTTCCTGGGCTGTTTTACAGCCTTTTTAGTGCCCACAAGTTCGGGTCCCCATTGACTTCAATGGGGTTCGGGTTCGGGTTCGGGACGAAGTTCGGATCGGGTTCGGATCCCGAACCCGAACACTTCCGGGAAGTTCGGCCGAACTTCTCGAACCCGAACATCCAGGTGTTCGCTCAACTCTACTCGTGGGCACTGCATGGTGCTTTCTTGCACAGCAACAAGGCAATAAAGTAAATTTTCAGGGTTTTGTACAAACTGCAGCTCTTGCAATACTGTGAAATATGTGATGAGATCCATTTTAACACAGAATTGGATCCCGTTCTGTTGGACAGGGAGGGCACACAATTCAATCCGATCCTGTTCATGACGCCAAAATATGCAGTAAGCCGGATTGTGACTAATGCACACTGGCGCAATATTAATAGTTTTTTTGTATTTAACAATTTTTATTGTTTTAAATAAAAAGATCTTACAATCAAAAGATGTGCAAATATAGTATACAATTATGGTATACATAAAGAAGACAGAGAAATGACAATATGGGATGAATACAATCATACTGTGATCCCTTGTAGGCAATTATAGACATTTCGTATTCAAAAGCATATTTTTTGGAAAAAAGTTTTACAAGTAAAAACAAAATAAACCAAAATAAATCATAAATATGGGCAACTATGCTTGAAGATAACGTGCTTAGCTATCAATAAAAAGCTACTTTTTACATAAATTCCATATATGTCTCTAGGTGTGAAGGGGTAACAGAGGTAAGAAAAAGATATTGTGGGGGGGGGGGGTTGAAGGAAGATAAGGGGAGTCAAGAGAAACCCCTAAAGCTCTTCCATGGGGACCACACCTCCACAAAGACAGAACGTGTGCGTGTCTCCCAATGGGAGAGTTCCTCCAGTCTATAAATCTGGTCGACTTTTTGGATCCATGCGGCTTCAGCTGGAGCCTCACCAGAGAGCCATGCCGTAGCAATAAGGATTCTGGCAGCAGCTAATAGCGTAAGGAACAGAGACCTAACTTTTTTGCTAACCTTACCTAGCCCCAGACTAAGTAGAGACAGATCAGGAGAACATAAGAGAGCTGTGTTACATATGCTATTGCATTTATTTATTATGTCAATCCACCAGTTATTGATGATATGACAACTCCACCATATGTGGTAGAAGGTGCCCTTCGAGACTTTACATCTCCAACAGATGTCGGAAACACCAGGGAAGTATAAAGCAATGTTTTCTGGGGTCTTATACCATCTCATCATAACCTTGTAGCCATTCTCTTGTATGCGAACGCATCTAGAAATTTTATGAGGTATAGAGAACATCAATTTGGTTTCTGAGGGTGATAGTGAACGATCCAGATCTTTTTCCCATAAACCAACAATAGCTGGTTTGACAAGAGAACCTGGTATTTTCAAACGTTTATATAGGGATGATATGATTTTTTGTGGTGGTAGTTTTGATCCAATTAAAATGTCGAACCAGGAGGACAGCTGTTGCAAAGGAGAAGAATTGAGTATAGATGTAGTTTCGGACATAAGGAAATTTTGCGTAAAAGAAAGGGACAAAGAATCCTTCAGATCTGTAAAGAGAGATGATAAAGGGCGAATTTTACCCTCTGTGTTCAGAATGTCAGCAATAGGCAAATCTGAGCGACTAATCCGAGGGTGGCATGTCTCTTTTAAATCTGAAGGAGCTAAGTCAACAATATCTTTAAGGGTAAGGAGCGGAGAAGGAGTGGTTAATACCTTATTGAATGAAAGAAACCAATCCCATACTGTTAAAGTGCATCTTATCAATGGGTTTTGAATAAGTTGTGGAGGAGGGAAGGGTTTCCCAGCAAGGAGTAAAGCTCTAGGAGAAGAGGGAAGGAAAAGACCTTCCATTGAAACCCACTGCTTATGAGAAGGAGCTCTAATCCAGTCCACCACTCTGGCTAGATGTATAGCCTTTAAGTATTTATCAGGGTCAGGGAGATTGATGCCCCCTAAATGCTTGGGCTTTGCGAGAGTGTCAAAGGAGATTCTGGGTCTGCGGTTTTTCCAGATAAACTTACGGACCGCCCTATTGAACTTATTGAAGAAAGATTTCGGAAGCTTAATAGGGAGGGTCTGCATAACATATGTTAGTCTGGGTAAGATTAGGGCAGATATCAGATTTTTTCTGCCAAACCATGAAAGGTAAGGGAGGTCCAATGAGTCTAACTGAGCAATTATGGAATGTAGGAGAGGGATAAAGTTGAGTTTGTATAAATCCGCCATGTTAGGAGAGATCTTTATCCCTAAGTAGGTAAGTATCTGTGTGGACCAATTGAATGGTGATTGGTGTTTGAGGGATTTAATCTCAGAAAGAGAGAAACCCTTATGTATGAGTTGGGATTTAGTGGGATTGACCTTGAAATTTGATAAGGAACCAAAAAGTTCTAGTAAGGATATAATAGATGGGAGGGATTTTTTCGGATTGGTTGTGAGGATCAAGAGATCATCCGCAAATGCAGCAAGTTTGACCTCTTGTTCCCCCACTTGAAGTCCTAAGATATCTTTTTGTTGTCTCAAAGCCTGTAGAAGTGTTTCCATTACTAGCACAAATATAAGGGGAGAAAGGGGGCAGCCCTGCCTCGTTCCATTTTTTATATGAAAGCTAGGGGATATGATACCATTTACCGATACTGATGCTGAGGAAGAGTGATACATAGCTGCTATTGCGTTTGAGAATTGTTCAGGAATATTGAACTTGGAAAGCGTAAGTCTAATAAAATCCCAGTCTATTCTATCAAATGCTTTCTCAGCATCAGTACCCAGCAAAACTATAGGGATCTTCTTAAGGGAGGAGAAAAACAAAGCGTTTAAAACTTTCATGACATTATCTTTACCTTCTCTACCCTTAACAAAACCTACCTGATCTGAATGAATTAAGGAGGGGAGGAAAGATTGTAGCCTATTTGCTAGCATTTTAGCAATTAATTTTAAGTCTGCATTAAGCAGCGATATGGGCCGATAGTTAGAACATAGTGAGGGGTCTTTTCCTATTTTAGGGATAATTGTGATTGTGGCTCTGGACATATCTGGGGATAGCGGGGAATTCAGAAGGGCATTATTACATATTGGGAGAAGTTGAGGGAGTAATATATCTGAAAACGCTCTGTAGTAAGATACAGGAAGTCCGTCCGGGCCTGGACATTTTCCCATAGGGGAGGATTTAAGTGCCAACTGAATATCGTTTAAGGTAAAGGGAGCAGCGAGGAGGTCATGCTGTTCTTTTGAGAGGGCTGGAAGTTTTAAGGAATTAAGAAAGAGGGATATATTTTGATTTTTATCTAAGTTGGGGTAAGGGAGTGTTGGGGAGGGGAGGTTGTAGAGGGATTCATAGAAGAGTCTGAATTGTTCTGCAATATTTTCAGATTTCAGGTATTTGTCACCATGAGGGGAGGTTATACTTTGCACATAGCTTGCTATTTTTCTATGTTTGATCCTCTGGATTTGATATTTGGTGGCTTTGTCTCCATGGGCGAAGATTTTTTGTTGTGAGTTCAAGAAAAATTTAGCAGAACGTTCATTTAGCATATTTTTAAGCTCAGTTTTTAGGATTAACAGTTCTGATAGGTGCGATTGGAGTAGGGATATTTTATGGGTTTTTTCTAGTGTATTGATTTTGGAGAGAAGGGAGTTCAACTTCTTTTCAGATTCCTTTTTTAAATGTGAGCCAAGGCTAATTAATTGTCCTCTAATGTAAGCCTTATGGGCGTCCCATAAAGTGCTAGGAGAGGTGTCAGGGGATTGATTTAAAAGAAAGTATTCTTCTAATAGGGATAGTATACGATTCTTGTGTGTTGTATTATTCAGGATAGACTCATTGAACCTCCAAACTGTTTTCTTACCCAGATCTAGAGGAGGGCGGAATGTGCAGAGGATAGGCGAGTGGTCTGAGAGCGTCATGGTCCCAATTTTTGCCGAGGAGCATAGTTGTAGATATTCCTTTGAAATCAGTATGTAGTCAATTCTGCTATAGGAATTGTTAGCTGAAGAGAAAAAGGAATAGTCAATAGTGTTGGGGTTAAGACATCTCCAAACATCAGTGAGCCCTAGGTTAAACAGTCTAGCCAGAGTAGCGCGGATTGCCTTTGCAGATATAGCTGATTTTTTCGAGGAGGTGTCTATCAGAGGATTGAGAGCCATATTTAGGTCTCCCGCAAGAATGAGAATTCCTTCCCTGTGTAATTCCACCAAGGAGAGAAGTTTAGCAAGCCATCTAGGTTGATCAGCATTGGGGGCATATGCATTAACAAAAGTGTAAAGCGTTTGGCCTATTTTACCTTTTAAAATGATGTAGCGACCCTCCGGGTCTTGGATATGACTAATGTAAGAGAAAGGGATGCCTCTGCGGAAACCAATGCTGACCCCCCTAGAAGCCGCCCCATCTGCGCCACAGTGGAACCAAGTAGGAAACCTAGAAAAAGACAAATCTGGATATTTGTTATGCTTAAAATGAGTTTCTTGTAAAAATATCACAGAGCCTCTCTCCTTCCAAAGAAGAGAAAAGATTTGGCTGCGCTTTGATGGAGACCTTAAGCCCTTCACATTGTATGAAACTATGTTTAAGTCTGACATATTTTTAATATCTTAAGACATTTAGTGTAGCTGCGAGCGGATAGCTTGACAAGCTCGAAAAGCCCAACAATATAACAATAAAAAAGGATAACATAAACTTGAGTCCACTTTACGTGGAAAAATAACATAAAGATAGGTAGCCTGGATAGCAACCTGTAACGAGTAGGGGGAAAGTGAATTACGATTCACTAATAACCCGCATCTAGGTGGGGACGACAGATGAATAAGAGAAATAAAACCCCAGAAAGGAGACAAACAAAAGTAAAAAGTGAGAAAAGGCCTTAAGTGGGGCTCTAAGTAAGAGAGTGGAGAATATTAACATATTCATGTAGAAGATATAAGAAGGACAACATATTAAGCATTATCACTTATATATATAGGAATAGGAACATAGTCCTCAGGAACCATCTTGAAAGGAGAGGGTCTTCTTAGGTGTTGTTGTTGGATCCTTGGACTTCTTGGCTTTTTGCTTCTTAGGAGTTGCAGAAACCTCCCAAGGCTGTAAGGTAGGCAGAGGAGGCAAGCCAGAGATATCTTGCGCTTTATCCCAGTCCGGGATATCTAATGGAGGGGAGTCCAGAGCTTTGCAGGCTTTCAATAGATCTGGGTAAGAGGAAATGGTGATCCTATTTCCCGCCAACGTGAAGGAAATCCCAAACGGAAAAGTCCATCTATAAAGGATTTTTTTCTCTTTGAGGAGAGATGTAAGAGGTCTGAGAAGCCTCCGTTTTTGTAAGGTTGATGGCGATAAGTCCTGAAATATTTGTATGGGAGCCTCCTCCAGGAGGATCGTGGGAGCGATTCTAGCCGCTTTCAGGATCGCTTCTTTATCTTGAAAGTTCAAGAAACGGCATATGATGTCCCTGGGGGGTTCATTGTCCTTAGGACGCGGGCGTAAGGCTCTATGTGCCCGTTCAATTATGAGCATGCCCGGATCAAAGTCACCTAGCAGAGAGGCAACTATTTTCATGATGGCACTCGGGATTTCAGAGGCCGACACCGATTCAGGGATCCCCCTGAACCGGAGGTTGTTACGCCTGCTTCGGTTTTCCTGGTCTTCCAGGGACACATAAAGCTGATTTACATGAGCTTGGCAGGCTGATAATGAATGTGTAACTGCGGCGCTATGATCCAGCGCCGCAATCTGGATAGTTTCCAGAGAGTCCACTCTCTGGCCTATTTGTTGAATATCTTGCGCCACCTCCTGCAGTTTGGAGTAAATAGGGTGTATAGCTTCTTCTAAAGCTTGTTTGATGAAACGGCGAGAAATAGGGAGGTTATGCGACTCACCGGGGTCTTCCGTTTCTTCCTCCCCTTCAGATTGACTGGATGTGCGTCCTCGTGCAGCACCACCAGAAGCCGCGGCCATCTTGGGATCTTTGGCCGGGCCTGTTGCTGGCTGTTTTTTCAGATATTTCGTCATGTCTGATACGGCATGCAACGGTTTTGCTTGTAGGGAAGCATCCCCTTGTTTCTGGTTGCCGTACTTGACCATTTTTCTCTCTTTAGGCTAAAGGATGTCGTCCCCACAGCAGGTTGTAAGCAGGAGCTCTAGCCGAACGCTGCCATGCAGTTCAGGCGCTAGCTCCGCCCCCCAATATTAATAGTTTTTAGTTCGTGACGCCAATTGCAGCTTGCGCAGGTACTGTAACAGGGCCCTTTAAGATGATATAACTCACGTACCAGGTGAGGAATGCCAGAGGGGGATAATGTCTCTGTGTAATGTCAACGGTGTCTCCTACCTTGGTACGGCTGGACTCCTGGATCCTGGCTCACTTGCAATAAATTTGAGTGTGGTCAGTAGGAGTAATTGAGGAATGAATGAGATCCAGACAGGAAATATGATCCAACTTGTCTTTACTGAAGGGGTGCAGCATAAATCCATATGAGTACAGCATAGGTCTTTAGGTCCCAGCAGGTATTGGCAATGTATGGCAGGGGTTAATGCCTCTTCTGCTACTATACTATATGCCTGGATAATCTGGCAGGTATTTATCTTCTGCTCTGTCTGTCTTCTGCTTGATATGGGCCTGACTAGCTGAGGAGGGATTTGGCTTCTCCTGGACTTTGGATTAAACACTCACAGTTCTGCTCGCAGGGAATGGCTTCCTGGAGATCTGTAGATCTGGAGGTGGCTGCTTGCTTGTCAACCAGCACTGAAGTAGATAACTCATGCTGGGAAGAGGATCTTTGGGCCTCAACCGAGGCTGGATCCTTGGTTGGGGTCCCTGTAACTGGGAGGTCCTACCAACACAGCCTTCCCCAAGAGGGGGGCTGGTACACACTGGATCTAACTGGTTTCTTCCCTCCCTTGCTGCAGGGCATGGGACCAGCCCACTTCTGCTCCTAGAAGAGGGGGAGCTAAACACTGGAATGAACTATTCCAGTCTAGCTATACTAAACTGAACTAAACACATTGCTGCCACCTGCTGGTGTACATTTGGAATTACAGCAAATATGTATATAACAGGCATAGAAAATACATATAATGGAAAATGCAATGTTAGACTACACAAGATGACAATACATATGCACCTGACATGTTGTAGCAGAGAGAAAGAGTTTAGTGACATACTCCAGGATTTTACATAGACACGCTACAGGGTCTGGGTTTGGAACATTTCCACCCATTTAGGCCACTTTTTTCAGTGAGTTTTTGTCCTTATGTGTATGGAATGTGCCACTTTATTTTGTTGGTAACATTCTTCTGCACCTGGTAGCTTCTGTGTCACATGGTCTGTTTTGGGTGCGGCTTCTGTGTCACATGGTCTGTTGTGGGTGCGGCTCACAGCTTTATCCTACCTCACAGTGCATTTGTGATACTACTATGGGGGCATGTGAGAGCCTGGCTGTGAGTTAATTGCACTGTTCAGACCCTGTTCACGCACCACGGGCAGTGGAGTGGTAGGACCCCATGCGTGCTGAGACACCGTGACGTGGTGCATGAGGGGCTCCGATATGTTCTTGACTGGAAGATATTGGCAAAGTTATCATCTTTTAACATTGGCCTGAGGAACCAGCTAGTGTTCCTTTGGATCAACTTGCAGGATAACAGGCTGAACTGGATGAACAGATGTCTTTTTTCAGCCTTATATACTATGTTACTATGTAGTAGTGTTGATCACGAATATTCGAATTTCGAATTTTTATCGCGAATATAAGTACTTCGAAAATTCGTGAATATTTCGAATATAGTGATATATATTCGTAATTTCGAATATCCGAATGTTTTTTTTAATCATTACACATGATCCCTGCCTGCTTCTAGCTTGTGGGCCAATGAGAAGGTTGCAGTATATTTGACTTTAGGAGTAGTATTGTTTGCAAATTTTCATTTTACAACTATTAGACAAAGAAGATTATAGCACTATATTAGCTAAATTGCACTATGTTGTTTTTTTTTTTTTTTGAATACTCGCTATAATTGCTATAACTTTGTAATATTCAAAAACAAGAATATATAGCAATATAGCGAATATTCGAAAAAAAAACGGAATATAGAGCAATTTAGCTAATATAGTGCTATAATCTTCTTTGTCTAATGGTTGTAATTTTTTTCTCATCTGAAGTTCAGATTGGAAAAAAATGACAACTATAAATAAAAAGATTATAGCACTATATTAGCTAAATTGCTCTATATTCGTTTTTTTTTTGAATATTCGCTATATTGCTATAACTTTGTTTTTTCGAATATTCGTAATATTCTAAAACAAGAATATATAGTGAATATTTGAAAAAAAACGAATATAGAGCAATTTAGCTAATATAGTGCTATAATCTTCTTTGTCTAATAGTTGTCATTTTTTTCTCATCTGAAGTTCAGATTGGAAAAAATATACAACTATAAAAAAAGATTATAGCACTATATCAGCTAAATTGCTGTATATTAGTTTTTTTTTTCTCGAATATTCGCTATATTGCTATATATTCTTGTTTTAGAATATTACGAATATTCGAAAAACGAAGTTATAGCAATATAGCGAATATTCGAAAAAAAATAAAAAGAATATAGAGTAATTTAGCTAATATAGTGCTATAATCTTCTTTGTCTAATAGTTGCAAGTTGAAAAATTCGCAATAAAACTTGCATTACGAAAATTCACATATTACACGATCATTACCTTGCCGATTTTTCTAGTAAAAAAATCGTAGAATATAACGAATATTCAAATTTGCGAATATTCAACGAATATTCTACAAAATATTCTCAAAATATTGCGAATATGACCCCTGCCGCTCATCACTACTATGTAGCCAACATTAGACAAAGTAGCCTAAAATACATTTAGTAGCTGTTCTTCAAGTTCCACTGATGTCTATGAAAAGTCAATATGGTAGTATCAACTTAGGAGTCAATGGCTCCATTGGCTTTTATGAGAGTGCATTGACATCCTAGCAATTATTTTGGGCAGCCAATATTAACCGGACAGAATAAATATTGAATAAATCGAAAAAACGGACCCCCAAGGAGTTATAATAATCACCAAAAAATGAAACTGACTTTCGTATATATGAAAATCCAAAAGACTTTATTATAAATATATATGAACAATACATACATGCATAATAAAAGAAGGCAGCACAAGGCAGGACACACAGATGAGGAGCAGGACCCAAGGAGAGGCCGGGAGATCAGTGCATGAAAATAACAACAGGGAAAAAAGAATGCTAGCTAAAAAAGCATACCTCAAAACCTCATGACAGCAACGCCCCAAACAAAGTGCAAAGGAGGCAATTGTAGAGATTGAGGTTAAAGTACAAGGACAAGATTAAACATACCCTGAGTGGTGCAAAGATCTCTCGGCCGACTCCTGACTCAACGCCGTTTCGCCAGTAAACCTGGCTTCTTCTGAGGATATGAGGAGCAGGACCCAAGGATACCCGGAAGAAGCCAGGTTTACTGGTGAAATGCCTTCTTTTATTATGCATGTATGTATTGTTCCTATATATTTATAATAAAGTCTTTTGGATTTTCATATATACGAAAGCCAGTTTCATTTTTTGTGATCCTAGCAATTATGATAAACTGTTTAACATTTTAAAGTAAAAAAAAAAAGTTATATAATAGCATAATAGCTGTGCTATATTGTACAATCATAACTGTGAAGGAATGTCTTTTTTAACTTCCTTAATGTCTTCCTCAGCTAAGTTATTCCCTGCTTCACCAGGACAGCAGGATACATTTCTCTCAGAAGAAATTTCCCTTCTATGAAAGTTTGCCAGTACAATACTGGTGACAGTAACTTCCCTTTTCTTACTCCCCATTTGCTTGTTTTCCCTTAGGGAGTTCACACAGCAGAGGAGAAGAGGGAGAACACACTAAGGCCTCATGCACACGACCGTATTTTTTTGCGGTCCGCAAAACGGGGTTCCGTTTTCCCGTGATCCGTGACCGTTTTTTCGTCCGTGGGTCTTCCTTGATTTTTGGAGGATCCACGGACATGAAAAAAAAGTCGTTTTGGTGTCCGCCTGGCCGTGCGGAGCCAAACGGATCCGTCCTGAATTACAATGCAAGTCAATGGGGACGGATCCGTTTGACGTTGACACAATATGGTGCAATTTCAAACGGATCCGTCCCCATTGACTTTCAATGTAAAGTCTGGAGTCCCTTTTATACCATCAGATCAGAGTTTTCTCCAATCCGATGGTATATTTTAACTTGAAGCGTCCCCATCACCATGGGAACGCCTCTATGTTAGAATATACTGTCGGATATGAGTTAGATCGTGAAACCTCATTTCCGACAGTATATTCTAACACAGAGGCGTTCCCATGGTGATGGGGACGCTTCTAGTTAGAATATACTACAAACTGTGTACATGACTGCCCCCTGCTGCCTAGCAGCATCCGATCTCTTACAGGGGGCCGTGGTCAGCACAATTAACCCCTCAGGTGCCGCACCTGAAGGGGTTAATTGTACTATCATATCCCCCTGTAAGAGATCAGGGCTGCCAGGCAGCAGGGGGCAGACCCCCCCCTCCTCCCTCTATTTTAATAATTCGTTGGTGGCACAGTGTGCGCCCCCCCCTTCCTCCCTCTATTGTAATAATTCGTTGGTGGCACAGTGTGCGCCCCCCCCCCCTTCCTCCCTCTATTGTAATAAATCGTTGGTGGCACAGTGTTCCCCCCCCTTCCTCCCTCTATTGTAATAATTCGTTGGTGGCACAGTGTGCGCCCCCCCCCCTTCCTCCCTCTATTGTAATAAATCGTTGGTGGCATTAACAACATTGGTGGCCAGTGTGCGGCCTCCCATCTCCCCCCCCCCCCCCGATCATTGGTGGCAGCGGGTTACTAGCAATAGTACAATAGTAAAAGATTCATACTTACCTGGGAGCTGTGATGTTCGTGTCCGGGCGGGAGCTCCTCCTACTAGTAAGTGACAGTTCATTTAGCAATGCGCCGCACAGACCTATCACTTACCAGTAGGTGGAGCTCCCGGCCGGACACGAACATCGCAGCAGCAGCCAGCAGCAGGTAAGTATGAATCTTCTACTATTGTACTTTTGCTAAGTAACCATGGCAACCAGGACTGTAGTAGCGTCCCGGTTGCCATGGTTACCGATCGGAGCCCCAGTGATTAAACTGGGACTCCGATCGGAACTCCGCTGCCACCAATGATGGGGGGGGGGAGATGGGAGGCCGCACACTGGCCACCAATGTTGTTAATGCTATAGAGGGAGGGGGGGCCGATGGGGGGCGCACACTGTGCCACCAACGAATTATTACAATAGAGGGAGGGAGGGGGGGGGCGCACACTGTGCCACCAACGAATTATTACAATAGAGGGAGGGGGGGGGCGCACACTGTGCCACCAACGAATTATTACAATAGAGGGAGGGGGGGGCCGCACTGGCCACCAATGATATTCAAACTGGGGAGGGGGGGGGGGTCTGCCCCCTGCTGCCTGGCAGCCCTGATCTCTTACAGGGGGCCGTGATCAGCACAATTAACCCCTTCAGGTGCGGCACCTGAAGGGGTTAATTGTGCTGATCACGGCCCCCTGTAAGAGATCGGATGCTGCCAGGCAGCAGGGGGCAGTCTTGTACACAGTTTGTAGTGTATTCTAACTAGAAGCGTCCCCATCACCATGGGAACGCTTCTGTGTTAGAATATACTGTCGGTTCTGAGTTTTCACGAAGTGAAAACTCAGCTTTGAAAAAGCTTTTATGCAGACGGATCTTCGGATCCGTCTGTATAAAAACTAACCTACGGCCACGGATCATGGACACGGATGCCAATCTTGTGTGCATCCGTGTTCTTTCACGGACCCATTGACTTGAATGGGTCCGTGAACCGTTGGCCGTGAAAAAATAGGACAGGTCATATTTTTTTCACGGCCAGGAAACACGGCTCACGGATGCGGCTGCCAAACGGTGCATTTTCCGTTTTTTCCAAGGACCCATTGAAAGTCAATGGGTCCGCGAAAAAAAACGGAAAACGGCACAACGGCCACGGATGCACACAACGGTCGTGTGCATGAGGCCTAACAGACAGGACACTCCTTTGCTCCTGAAAAGGCAGTGCTTCCATTAGGTGTAACAAGCTCATCTCTGGCACACCTTCATTTCCTGTGAGCCGTTTCCTATCTCTCTTGTGCTGGAGATGGACCTTGCCTAATAAAGGGCAGTGGACTGCAAATTTGCTGGAAGTGAAACCACTAGCAGCCGTGAATTTACAGTCCTTTTTTCAGGTGGATGCAAGCAGATTTAATAAATTAAGATTTAGATTTAGAAATTAGCTGATTAAACCATTCTCTATTACATTAAACTGTGCAAAAGTATAGTGACTCTTTAATGGTTTTCAGTCCCAGTGCAGATGCTTTGGTGATCTCCAGTGGGTTTTAATTTACATTCAGTAAATGATGATGCGCCATACCAACCCGTTGCCATGGCAGCCAACAATTTATCTCAGAAATTATGCCAGCAAGTATGGTATAGGACAGCTGAGGTCAGGGTTTGGCAGCAGTGGTCATGGCATAATTTATTTGATATTAACAAAAACTGGTGGGGGACAGCTGATCATTGATGCTGGAGTATCTGCAGAATTTAAAGGAAGTTTTCTCAGCATGAAATTCACTGATAAACCATGACATGTCTTGTAGGGCTAGGTCTGCTGAGGGTAATAAATGCCTTTCACTTACTGAGCCGTTGCTTCACTCTGGAGAAACGGTGCTATATTCCATAAACAAAAGAGAAGTTACTGTAAGTGCACTGAGGGTGGGCCCAAGCCGCAGTGATTCCTCTGCTAGCTCCTCTCTTTTCTCCTTGATTGACAAGTCCAGGTCAAGGAACCCAGTCTTGTCAATCAGGAAGGAGAGTTAGGGGCAGGCACAGGAAGCAGGAGAGACCAAGTTGCACAGCGTTTTTTGGGCTGGCCCTAACTGCTCGTTCGCATATGGATTAAAAGTACTTTTTTCCAGAATGAAGTAATGGATCACTAAGCAAAAGGTACATTACATAAAGCTTAGGACTTGTTCACATTACTGTTATGTATTCTGTTATGGCTTTCCGTTATAACCATAACCAGCGGAATCCAAAAGACAGAAATGAAAGCGGAAACCTTTAGAGGCATTCCGTTTTGATCCGTCATAATAGAAGTCTATGGGCAAGACTCACTGACACAATAGATAATGGGATTTACGTTTCACTTTTAAAATATATTCACTGCCTCAAGAAACGTTGATTTACAAGATTAAAACACTGAACATTATTGGATATATATTAAAAGGTAGACAGGAGGGACCAAAATATCACATACCAAAAAAATAAATAGAAAAAAAGTGTTGCTAATGACCAAAATCAACTACACATTGTAGCAGAGCACTTGGTCCTACAACCCAAACTGCCTGCTGTGGTGCTTTATAACAGATGAGGGACCAGTGGCTACTAAATGTCGTAGACTGCAGCGTGGATATTTCATACGCTATATAGCTATATAACTGGCCCTAGACCATGTCCTGCCTGCTGTAGCGCCTACTGACAGATAGGGTTCCAGAAGCTACTGTGTGCTATTGGGCTTGTCCCCCTCAAGGGGAGACCGATTGTTTCTGGGTTGGGGAGCCTTACACAGGGCATTAGCACATATGTGGACAGAATCCTGCGACCATTTGTGTTGGCTCTCCCATCCTATGTTAGGGATTCTATGGATGTGATCGAAAAGTTAGAGGGCATCCAAATCGACAACCAAACCGTACTTGGTGACACAACGAATTTGTGTTGGAGCTATACAAAATGTTAGGATTCTAAATGTGTGATTGAGTGTATTGATGATAAGCACTATAATGCATAAATAGTCATACACATTTAATAACAAATAATCAAAACACAATCAATAATAGAATACAATTGATAATAAAAGATGGTTAGCATACAATGATCTATGCCTCAAACAAATGAGGGGGGGGAGGGAATGGGGTCTGGAATGGCTGATGAGGCTACCCAGAGTAAGTTCATTCAAGGAATGAGACGTGTCCCTCCTTTTTTAACCATTGTGTAATATATGAGTTGAACACAGATCTCTGAACTATCATAACGTTTTTTCAAGAAACCTTGAATGAACTTACTCTGGGTAGCCTCATCAGCCATTCCAGACCCTATTCCCTCCCCCCCCCCCTCATTTGTTTGAGGCATAGATCATTGTATGCTAACCATCTTTTATTATCAATTGTATTCTATTATTGATTGTGTTTTGATTATTTGTTATTAAATGTGTATGACTATTTATGCATTATAGTGATTATCATCAATACACTCAATCACACATTTAGAGTGCCAGTCCAGAATGCTAACATTTTGTATAACTTTTTCCTGTAAGGGTGAAACAGTGTATGTGACTAGAGCACCAATTCCTGGATCACATAGAAGTGAGCTATTCCTATCAATCTCAACTAGCCTTGTGTTGGAGCTACTTTGTTTCATCTTGGAACATAATGTGATCCTTTTTGATCGCCGTATGTACCACCAGCTCAGGGGGGGGGGGTGGTAATGGGGAACCCCTGCGCATCTACCTTTGCCAACCTTTACCTGGGTTGGTGGGAGCGGAAGGTAGATTTTGCTGATGATGTCAATAGATGGGCCCGGCATATTAATTTATGGCTATGGTACATCGACGATGATCTGATTTTGTGGTCAGGGAGTGCTGTGGAATTTGATAGCTTCATTAAGGATCTTAAAAATTATCTAGAATTTTACATCGGAGATCCAAAAGGACCAGATCACCTTCTTAGACCTGACCATTTTCAGGGATCTAGAGGGTAACCTGTGTACACGACTGTTCCGAAAAGAGACTGCCAACAATAGTCTCCTACAGTGGGACAACTGCCACCCTATAGCCCTGAAGAAAGGTATCCCCAAAGGGCAATATTTGAGATTGCGTCGTAACTGCTCTAGGATGGCCGATTATCGGGCGGCGGCGAAAGATTTACAAAACAGTTTTAAGAACAGAGGTTACTTACGACAGATTCTAGCTAGGGCATATCAGCACTCGTTAGCAGTGAACCGTGATACACTGTTGGAATCAAAGAACAAGGTGTGTGATGACAATCAGGTTCGCATCATTGCAACATTTGATGAGGCACATGGAAATGTACATGAAATTCTCGCTTGTTACTGGGGCATTCTAAAATCTGACCCCGATGTTGGGCATCTTTTGGATGTCACCCTGGCAATTACATATCGCCGTGGCCGAAACCTCAAAGATAGGCTGGTCCACAACTTTTAACAATCCCCTCAGACAACGACCTGGCCTAATCAGCAATCTGTGGGCACATTTCGCTGTGGTGACTGCGTAACATGTGTGGCAATTGGACCAGGGAATAGCTTCATCAGCACTGTGACACAGTAAAGGTTCACAATTAAATCATTCATCAATTGCAAAACCAGAGGCGTCATCTATCTGGCCACATGTGTGTGTGGCCTACAGTATGTAGGCAAAATGATCGGGAGTTTCGGCGACGGATTAGAGAACATCTCAATGACATCCATAAAGGCTCGGATACTCCCATCGCACGCCATGTGTCCACTACTCATGACAGCAATATTGATGTCATTAAGTTTCAGGGGATAGAGGTAATTAGAAGATCTCCTAGAGGGGGTAATTACGACAAAAAAGTGTTACAAAAAGAGGCAGAATGGATATTCAGATTACGTACTATACATCCTGAGGGTCTAAATGAACACATCTCATACATGTGCTTTGTATGAAGTGTGTTATTGCTAGGAGATACAAGGGACAGTATACTTAACCCCTGTGATGCTTATTCTCCCATAGAGTCCTCTTATAACCGTTCCCCTCATTAGTATTTCCTTTGCCTTGATTCTGACAAATACACTACTATTACCACCCTAGCGCCGATGCCCCCGAGATACTGCACAAGGCGGATGGTGTTATATGTTTGTCTGTCTGTAGATCAGTGATCTTTAGCTCCTGATGAGCCCTATTGCGAAACGCGTAGAGCTAAAGATAGGATTAAAGAAAGCAGACACAGTGAAATTATGTACAACATGTATAGGGCGCATAGCCGCTACAGTTGCCGGTAGGATGAGATCAGTGTCTGAGCACACTGAGGGGGAATGGGGTGTACACACCCAGAGTGGTAAACTAATAGACCACTGACAAATTGGTGCTCATATTGGAGCCCCCGACCCCTGGCTCAGTACACTCCAGCAAACGGTGTTCATTGGCTCAATAGCACACAGTAGCTACTGGAACCCTATCTGTCAGTAGGCGTTACAGCAGACAGGACATGGTCTAGGGCAAGTTACGTAGCTACAGTGTGCAGTGTATAAAATATCCACGCTGCAGTCTACAACATTTGGTAGTCACTGGTCCCTCATCTGTCATAAAGCACTACAGCAGGCAGTTTGAGTTGTAGGACCAAGTGCTCTGCCACAATGTGTAGTTGATTTTGGTGATTAGCAACACTTTTTTTTTTTTTTTTGGTATGTGTCTTAATCTTGTAAATCAACGTTTCTTGAGGCAGTGAATATAAAGTATATGGGCAAGCATAACAGATCTGTCTGGTTTCCGTTATGCTGGATAGAAAACAAAGTTCTGTTGACAGAACTTTGTTTTCTGTCCAGCATAACGGAAACCACACGGATCCGTTATGCTTCCCCATATACTTCTATTATGACGGATCAAAATTTAATGCCTCTAAAATTTTCTGTTTTGATCGATTCTGTCTTATAGATCCCGTTATTTTCCATTATAACCATGTTATAACGGAAAGCCATAATGATGATGTGAACAAGCCTTTAGCTAGTCCTAGAAGACATTGTGCCTGGTAGAACAGTTAATATCATGGTGACAGACTCCCTTTAGAAGTTGAGTACTGCGTGTGTTTTTTTATTTTTTTTTATTATTACATTTAGTACTACTTTATTTTACTCTTCAATCATCAGAAATTATCAAAAATTAGACACAGGGTAATCCACCACAAAGCTTGCCAAACCAAAATAGTCAACAACTCATGGATCCATGCCAAGTTATGAATAACCCCCTCAAAATTTTACTCATTACCTAAGGGTTATAAACATTTGCCTATTTTAGTTGTTTTCTGCTTCTTTAAGTCACAACAAGTACCATCTTTAAGTATTGACTAAAATCACAGTAACCTACAGTAACTCTCTAATTGAAAGCACATGAATAATGAACATGGCTTAAATGACTCATTTGCATATAACTTAAATATATCAAACTTTAAACATTCTTCATGGCAAAATGTTCCAGTAAAACACAGTAATAGCTTCATTATCCGCTGTTTAATGAATAAAATAATGCAACCTTCACACTGAAATGGCAGCGTGAGCGAAAACCTGTTTAATTAATTGTCATATTATAGCACTATTGTGATTCGCCAACAAGTAAACACTAACCTATGCTACCTTATTGCCATGTCTCCTCTGTAATGATCCCCCCAAAGACTGAATATAGATGAGAACATTACAGTATTTAGAATAAAGTTGGAATTTACATAAAGCTTGCTTAATTAGCGCAAAGCTGTCAGCGCGTCTTTTGTATGTTTTTACATATGGAGTTATGAAAGCGAAATGTGTCAGGAAATCCAACAAAACTCAGATATTTTTGTAAAAAGGATAAAAAGAAAAGCAGTGAATTAATGGAAAGTCTTTACAAAGGAATTGGTAATAATTTCATAAGGAGAAATCTCTATGGATAAAACCTTCTGTTGTCTAATCTTTTATCATATGATATCTTGAAGGATGTTACATATTTTGTAAGCATATCTAATCATTTTCACCAATATATACAGTCGTGGCCAAAAGTTTTGAGAATGACAAAAATATTACTTTTCACAAAGTTTGCTGCTAAACTGCTTTTAGATCTTTGTTTCAGTTGTTTCTGTGATGTAGTGAAATATAATTGCACGCACTTCATACAATTCAAAGGCTTTTATCAACAATTACATGACATTTATGCAAAGAGTCAGTATTTGCAGTGTTGGCCCTTCTTTTTCAGGACCTCTGCAATTCGACTGGGCATGCTCTCAATCAACTTCTGGGCCAATTCCTGACTGATAGCAACCCATTCTTTCATAATCACTTCTTGGAGTTTGTCAGAATTAGTGGGTTTTTGTTTGTCCACCCGCCTCTTGAGGATTGACCACAAGTTCTCAATGGGATTAAGATCTGGGGAGTTTCCAGGCCATGGACCCAAAATGTCAACATTTTGGTCCCCGAGCCACTTAGTTATCACTTTTGCTGTATGGCACGGTGCTCCATTGTGCTGGAAAATGTATTGTTCTTCACCAAACTGTTGTTGGATTGTTGGAAGAAGTTGCTGTTGGAGGGTGTTTTGGTACCATTCTTTATTCATGGCTGTGTTTTTGGGCAAAATTGTGAGTGAACCCACTCCCTTGGATGAGAAGCAACCCCACACATGAATGGTCTCAGGATGCTTTACTGTTGGCATGACAAAGGACTGATGGTAGCGCTCACCTTTTCTTCTCCGGGCAAGCCTTTTTCCAGATGCCCCAAACAATCGCAAAGAGGCTTAATCAGAGAATATGACTTTGCCCCAGTCCTCAGCAGTCCATTCACCATACTTTCTGCAGAAGATCAATCTGTCCCTGATGTTTTTTTTGGAGAGAAGTGGCTTCTTTGCTGCCCTTCTTGACACCAGGCCATCTTCCAAAAGTCTTCGCCTCACTGTGCGTGCAGATGCGCTCACACCTGCCTGCTGCCATTCCTGAGCAAACTCTGCACTGGTGGCACTCCGATCCCGCAGCTGAATCCTCTTTAGGAGATGATCCTGGCGCTTGCTGGACTTTCTTGGAAGCCCTGAAGCCTTTTTAACGAGAATTGAACCTCTTTCCTTGAAGTTCTTGATGATCCTATAAATTGTTGATTGAGGTGCAATCTTAGTAGCCACAATATCCTTGCCTGTGAAGCCAATTTTATGCAACGCAATGATGGCTGCATGCATTTCTTTGCAGGTCACCATGGTTAACAATGGAAGAACAATGATTTCAAGCATCACCCTCCTTTTAACATGTCAAGTCTGCCATTTTAACCCAATCAGCCTGACATAATGATCTCAAGTCTTGTGCTCGTCAACATTGTCACCTGAGTTAACAAGGCGATTACTGAAATGATCTCAGCAGGTCCTTTAATGACAGCAATGAAATGAAGTGGAAATTTTTTTTTGGGATTAAGTTAATTTTCATGGCAAAGAAGGACTATGCAATTCATCTGATCACTCTTCATAACATTCTGGAGTACATGCAAATTGCTATTATAAAATCTTAAGCAGCAACTTTTCCAATTTCCAATATTTATCTAATTCTCAAAAATTTTGGCCACGACTGTACAGACACACAAGGACAAAATTGTTGGCACCCTTCCGTTAAAGAAAGAAAAACCCACAATGGAAACTGAAATAACCTGAAACGAACAAAAGTAATAATAAATAAATAAAAAATACTGAAAATCAGATAATGAAAATCAGATATTGCTTTTTAATTGTGATTCAATAGAATGTTTTCTAAAAAACTAACTCATGAAACTGGTCTGGACAAAAATGATGGTACCCTAGAAAAGATTGAAAATAATTTGACCTCAAACACATGTTAAACTAAGGTGTTTCCTGTAATTAGCATCACAGGTGTCTTTTTAACTTGTAATCAATCAGCCTGCCTATTTAAAGGGTGAAAAGTAGTCATTGTGACATGAAAAAGTTGTCTCAGGACATTAGAAAAAAAAATCTAGACAAAAAGTAAAGGCTTTCAAAACAGCTTGATGTTCCTGTTATTACAATTACACATATTATTCAGAAGTTTAAGTCTATGGGACTGTAGTCAACCTCCCTGGATGTGGTCGCAAGAGGAAAATTGATGACAAATTGAAGAAACGGATAATAAAAATGGTAACCAAAGAACCCAGAACAACTTCCAAAGAGAGTAGAGGTGAACTACAAGATCAAGGTAGGTCAGTGTCAGATCACACCATCCATCTCTATCTTAGCCAAAGTGGATGCAATGGAAGACGACCAAGTAGGAAACCACTGTTGAAAGCAAATCATAAAAAAGTGAGATTTTGAGATTGCCGAAATACATGTGGACGAGCCACAAAGCTTCTGGGAGAATGTCCTTTGGAAAGACAAGACAAAACTGGAGCTTTTTGGCAAGTCACATCAACATCAGCTCTGTGTTCTTAGAATATAAAAGGAAGCATGACATTGTACCTTCTATGAAACATTAAGGAGCCTCTATTATGTTTTTGGGCTGCTTTGCTGCATCTGGTACAGGGTGTCTTGAATCTGTGCAGGGTACAAAAAAAAATAAAAACTATCAAGCCATTCTGGAGAGAAATGTGCTCCCTAGTTTCAGTTGCAGGTCATGGGTCCTCCAACAGGATTATGACCCAAAACACACCGTTAAAAACATCCAAGTATGGCTAAGAGCAAAGCATTGGACTATTCTGGTCTTCTATGAGCCCTGAAATAAATCCTATTGAACATTTGTGGAAGGAGCTGAAACATGCAGTCTGTAGAAGGTAGCCTTCAAACTTGAGACAGCTTGCTCACGAGAAGTGGGTCAAATCTTGATTGCAGTGATTGCCTCAAAAGTTAAGAGTATCACTGCCTGCCGGAATCCTCTGCCGCAAGTGTGAAAGTAGCCTTAGCAGTAAACCTGGTGAGGTTACCGGCACAGAGGACCGTTCTGTAGCTCTGAAGGAGGCTGTTTTGAAGGAGGGAACTGGCAGCGCTAGAGAACACCACTCTGTGCCGGTGACGTAACCGGGCACAGATGGGCATTATTTTGCGCTGAAGGAGGCAGTTTTGGAGGCAGGGAACTATAGTCAAGTGAACAATACTAATAGAAATCTATAAAATCATTGTAAATTGAGAAGTGTCCCTGCTAGTCCGATCACTCTCTACCAGCGTTCTATCTATGCAACACTAGCAGAGAGCATATATATGGAATCCAGGAAGGATTGTTGCGGTAGGCGCTGACAAGGGCGGTATTGTCTCATTACTCAGTTGGAGAGGACTGGCAGGAGGCGGAACAGTGATGAGAGGGAGTGAGACACACTACACAGTCGTGGGACCTATAAGGCAGTGTGGCAGGAAGTGACATACAGGAAGAGCTGCAATGTAAACAGGGACTCGTAGGAGGACAGGAGGAGGGAAAAAAGGACATGAAACCATAAGGAGAACCTTACAGCTACATGTAAAGGTGATTGAACCCAGAAAATCCCTTTAACACACACATACAGTTGCAAGAAAAAGTATGTGAACCCTTTGGAATGATATGGATTTCTGCACAAATTGGTCATAAAATGTGATCTGATCTTTATCTAAGTCACAACAATAGACAATCACAGTCTGCTTAAACTAATAACACACAAAGAATTAAATGTTGCCATGTTTTTATTGAACACACCATGTAAACATTCACAGTGAAGGTGGAAAAAGTATGTGAACCCCTAGACTAATGACATCTCCAAGAGCTAATTGGAGTGAGGTGTTAGCCAACTGGAGTCCAATCAATGAGATTAGATTGGAGGTGTTGGTTACAGCTGCCCTGCCCTATAAAAAAACACACACCAGTTCTGGGTTTGCTTTTCAGAAGAAGCATTGCCTGATGTGAATGATGCCTTGCACAAAAGAGCTCTCAGAAGACCTATGATTAAGAATTGTTGACTTGCATAAAGCTGGAAAGGGTTATAAAAGTATTTCCAAAAGCCTTGCTGTTCATCAGTCCACCGTAAGACAAATTGTCTATAAATAAAGAAAATTCAGCACTGCTGCTACTCTCCCTAGGAATGGCCGTCCTGTAAAAATGACTGCAAGAGCACAGCGCAGACTGCTCAATGAGGTGAAAAAGAATCCTAGAGTGTCAGCTAAAGACTTACAAAGTCTCTGGCATATGCTAACATCCCTGTTAGCTAATCTGCGATATGTAAAACACTAAACAAGAATGGATTTCATGAGAGGATACCACAGAGGAAGCCACTGGTGTCCAAAAAAAACATTGCTGCATGTTTACAGTTTGCACAAGAGCATCTGGATGTTCCACAGCAGTACTGGCAAAATATTCTGTGGACAGATGAAACTAAAGTTGAGTTGTTTGGAAGAAACACACAATACTATGTGTGGAGAAAAAGAGGCACAGCACACCAACATCAAAAGCTCATCCCAACTGTGAAGTATGGTGGTGGGGGCATCATGGTTTGGTGCTGCTTTGCTGCGTCTGGGCCTGGACGGATTGCTATCATCGAAGGAAAAATGAATTCCCAAGTTTATCAAGACATTTTGCAAGAGATCTTAAAGGGACACTGACAGGCCCTATAAACATATTTAGTTATTCCTATGCAGTCATAGATCTAGTAAAGTGTATTCCAATGATATAAGGGTACCCCCTGTCTGCATTGTAAACCATGTAAAAACAACTTTATATTGATCTGTCAATCACATTTCTTTATGCCCAAGGGGCGTTTTTTCACATTTCTTTATGCCCAAACGGCATTTTTTCTCCTACCTTCGCGCCCAGCCGCGCCTCAACAGTCGTTTCCTAGCACCGCCCAGCTCTTTGTTATTCACTGCGCTGGGCGGCTCTTACATTCCCCGATCCTGTCACCCGAGAGAAGAGTTTCTTGGCCGGCACAGGTGCATTAACCATCGGAATTTGTGATGACATCAGCGCTCTGAAGCGCTGGATACGAGTGCCTTGGAGGAGAGATCGGATTCAATTACAGGCTTGGGAGCGTGCCGGCGCATGCGCAGATGGTCCGATTGAGGCCGATGCCCATAAGGATCTATCGGGCATGCGCGGGAACTGACAGGATTGGGGAATGTAAGAGCAGCCCAGCGCAGTGAATAATAATGAGCTGGGTGGCGCTAGGAAACGACAGTTGAGGCGGCGCTAGGCACGAAGGTAGAAGAAAAAAAGACCCTTGGGCATAAAGAAATGTGAAAAAACGCCCCTTGGGCATAAAGAAATGTGAGTGACAGATCAATATAAAGTTGTTTTTACATGGTTTACAATGCGGACAGGGGGTACTCTTATTTCATTGGAATACACTTTAATAGATCTATGACTGCATAGGAATAACTAAATATGTTTATAGGGCCTGTCAGTGTCCCTTTAAGGCCATCTGTCCACCAGCTGAAGCTCAACAGAAGATGGGTGTTGCAACAGGACAACGACCTAAAGCATAGAAGTAAATCAACAACAGAATGGCTTAAACAGAAGAAAATACGCCTTCTGGAGTGGCCCAATCAGAGTCCTGACCTCACCCCGATTGAGATGCTGTGGCATGACCTCAAGAAAGTGATTCGCACCAGACATCCCAAGAATATTGCTAAACTGAAACAGTTCTGTAAAGAGGAATGGTCAAGAATTACTCCTGACCGTTGTGCACGTCTGATCTGCAACTACAGGAAACGTTTGGTTGAAGTTATTGCTGCCAAAGGAGGTTTAACCAGTAAATAAATCCAAGGGTTCACATACTTTTTCCACCTGCTCTGTGAATGTTTACATGGTGTGTTTAATAAAAACATGGTAACATTTAATTCTTTGTGTGTTATTAGTTTAAGCAGACTGTGATTGTCTATTGTTGTGACTTAGATGAAGATCAGATCACATTTTATGACCAATTTGTGCAGAAATCCATATCATTCCAAAGGGTTCACATACTTTTTCTTGCAACTGCATATATTTATATATATATATATATATATATATATACACTGCTCAAAAAAATAAAGGGAACACAAAAATAACACATCCTAGATCTGAGTTAATTAAATATTCTTCTGAAATACTTTGTTCTTTACGGAGTTGAATGTGCTGACAACAAAATCACACAAAAATAAAAAAATGGAAGTCAAATTTTTCAACCCATGGAGGTCTGGATTTGGAGTCACACTCAAAATTAAAGTGGAAAAACACACTACAGGCTGATCCAACTTTGATGTAATGTCCTTAAAACAAGTCAAAATGAGGCTCAGTAGTGTGTGTGGCCTCCACGTGCCTGTATGACCTCCCTACAACGCCTGTGCATGCTCCTGATGAGGTGGCGGACGGTCTCCTGAGGGATCTCCTCCCAGACCTGGACTAAAGCATCTGCCAACTCCTGGACAGTCTGTGGTGAAACGTGACGTTGGTGGATAGAGCGAGACATGATGTCCCAGATGTGCTCAATTGGATTCAGGTCTGGGGAACGGACGGGCCAGTCCATAGCATCAATGCCTTCGTCTTGCAGGAACTGCTGACACACTCCAGCCACATGAGGTCTAGCATTGTCTTGCATTAGGAGGAACCCAGGGCCAACCGCACCAGCATATGGTCTCACAAGGGGTCTGAGGATCTCATCTCGGTACATAATGGCAGTCAGGCTACCTCTGGCGAGCACATGGAGGGCTGTGCGGCCCTCCAAAGAAATGCCACCCCACACCATTACTGACCCAATGCGAAACCGGTCATGCTGGAGGATGTTGTAGGCAGCAGAACGTTCTCCACGGCGTCTCCAGACTCTGTCACGTCTGTCACATGTGCTCAGTGTGAACCTGCTTTCATCTGTGAAGAGCACAGGGCGCCAGTGGCGAATTTGCCAATCTTGGTGTTCTCTGGCAAATGCCAAACGTCCTGCACGGTGTTGGGCTGTAAGCACAACCCCCACCTGTGAATGTCGGGCCCTCATATCACCCTCATGGAGTCTGTTTCTGACCGTTTGAGCAGACACATGCACATTTGTGGCCTGCTGGAGGTCATTTTGCAGGGCTCTGGCAGTGCTCCTCCTGTTTCTCCTTGCACAAAGGCGGAGGTAGCGGTCCTGCAGCTGGGTTGTTGCCCTCCTACGGCCTCCACCACGTCTCCTGATGTACTGGCCTGTCTCCTGGTAGCGCCTCCATGCTCTGGACACTACGCTGACAGAAACAGCAAACCTTCTTGCCACAGCTCGCATTGATGTGCCATCCTGGATAAGCTGCACTACCTGAGCCACTTGTGTGGGTTGTAGACTCCGTCTCATGCTACCACTAGAGTGAAAGCAACGCCAGCATTCAAAAGTGACCAAAACATCAGCCAGGAAGCATAGGAACTGAGAAGTGGTCTGTGGTTACCACCTGCAGAACCACTCCTTTATTGGGGGTGTCTTGCTAATTGCCTATAATTTCCACCTGTTGTCTATCCCATTTGCACAACAGCATGTGAAATTGATTGTCACTCAGTGTTACTTCCTAAGTGGACAGTTTGATTTCACAGAAGTGTGATTGATTTGGAGTTACATTGTGTTGTTTAAGTGTTCCCTTTATTTTTTTGAGCAGTGTATATATATATATATATATATATATATATATATAAATATATACAGTACAGACCAAAAGTTTGGACACACCTTCTCATTCAAAGAGTTTTCTTTATTTTCATGACTATGAAGGCATCAAAACTATGAATTAACACATGTGGAATTATATACATAACAAACAAGTGTGAAACAACTGAAAATATGTCATATTCTCGGTTCTTCAAAGTAGCCACCTTTTGCTTTGATTACTGCTTTGCACACTCTTGGCATTCTCTTGATGAACTTCAAGAGGTAATCCCCTGAAATGGTCTTCGAACAGTCTTGAAGGAGTTCCCAGAGATGCTTAGCACTTGTTGGCCCTTTTGCCTTCACTCTGCGGTCCAGCTCACCCCAAACCATCTCGATTGGGTTCAGGTCTGGTGACTGTGGAGGCCAGGTTATCTGGCGCAGCACCCCATCACTCTCCTTCATGGTCAAATAGCCCTTACTTTCAAAGTTTTCCCAATTTTTCGGCTGACTGACTGACCTTCATTTCTTAAAGTAATGATGGCCACTCGTTTTTCTTTACTTAGCTGCTTTTTTCTTGCCATAATACAAATTCTAACAGTCTATTCAGTAGGACTATCAGCTGTGTATCCACCTGACTTCTCCTCAATGCAACTGATGGTCCCAACCCCATTTATAAAGCAAGAAATCCCACTTATTAAACCTGACAGGGCACACCTGTGAAGTGAAAACCATTTCAGGGTTCTACCTCTTGAAGCTCATCAAGAGAATGCCAAGAGTGTGCAAAGCAGTAATCAAAGCAAAAGGTGGCTACTTTGAAGAACCTAGAATATGACATATTTTCAGTTTTTTCACACTTGTTTGTTATGTATATAATTTCACATGTGTTAATTCATAGTTTTGATGCCTTCATAGTCATGAAAATAAAGAAAACTCTTTGAATGAGAAGGTGTGTCCAAACTTTTGGTCTGTACTGTGTATATATATATATATATATATATATTTATATATATATATACATATACAGTCAGGTCCATAAATATTGGGACATCGACACAATACTAACATTTTTGGCTCTATATACCACCACAATGGATTTGAAATGAAACAAACAAGATGTGCTTTAACTGCAGACTGTCAGCTTTAATTTGAGGGTATTTACATCCAAATCAGGTGAACGGGGTTGGGTTTACAACAGTTTGCATATGTGCCTCCCACTTGTTAAGGGACCAAAAGTAATGGGACAATTGGCTTATCAGCTGTTTCATGGCCAGGTGTGTGTTAGTCCCTCATTATCCCAATTACAATGAGCAGAAAAAAGGTCCAGAGTTCATTTCAAGTGTGCTATTTGCATTTGGAATCTGTTGCTCTCAACTCTCAAGATGAGATCCAAAGAGCTGTCACTATCATTGAAGCAAGCCATCATTAGGCTGAAAAACAAAACAAACCCATCAGAGAGAGAGCAAAAACATTAGGCGTGGCCAAAACAACTGTTTGAAACATTCTTAAAAAGAAGGAACACAACGGTGAGATCAGCAACAAAAAAAGACCCGGAAGACCACGGAAAACAACTATGGTGGATGACCGAAGATTTCTTTCCCTGGTGAAGAAAAAACCCCTCACAACAGTTGGCCAGATCAAGAACACTCTCCAGGAGGTAGGTGTATGTGTGTCAAAGTCAACAATCAAGAGAAGACTTCACCAGAGTGAATACAGAGTGTTCACCACAAGATGTAAACCATTGGTGAGCCTCATAAACAGGAAGGCCAGATTAGAGTTTGCCAAACGACATCTAAAAAAGCCTTCACAGTTCTGGAACAACATCCTATGGACAGATGAAACCAAGATCAACTTGTACCAAAATGATGGGAAGAGAAGAGTATGGAGAAGGAAAGGAACTGCTCATGATCCTAAGCATACCTCACCTCATCAGTGAAGCATGGTGGTGGTAGTGTCATGGCGTGGGCATGTAAGGCTGCAAATGGAACTGGTTATTTTGTATTGATTGATGATGTGACTGCTGACAAAAGCAGCAGGATGAATTCTGAAGTGTTTTGGGCAATATTATCTGCTCATATTCAGCCAAAAGCTTTAGAACTCATTGGACGGCGCTTCACAGTGCAGATGGACAATGACCCAAAGCATACTGCAAAAGCAACCAAAGAGTTTTTTAAGCGAAAGAAGTGGAATGTTATGCAATGGCCAAATCTATCACCTGACCTGAATCCGATTGAGCAGGCATTTCACTTACTGAAGACAAAACTGAAGGGAAAATACCCCAAGAACAAGCAGGAACTAAAGACAGTTGCAGTAGAGGCCTGGCAGAGCATCACCAGGGTTGAATCCCAGCATCTGGTGATGTCTATGCGTTCCAGACTTCAGACTGTAATTGACTGTAAAGGATTTGCAACCAAGTATTAAAAAGTGAAAGTTTGATTTATGATTATTATTCAGTCCCATTACTTTTGGTTCCTTAACAAGTGGGAGGCACATATGCAAACTGTTGTAATTACTACACCGTTCACCTGATTTGGATGTAAATACCCTCAAATTAAAGCTGACAGTCTGCAGTTAAAGCACATCTTGTTTGTTTCATTTCAAATCCATTGTGTTCGTGTATAGATTGTGTCGATGTCCCAATATTTATGGACCTGACTGTATATATATATATAGGACTGCACTCCAGAAGACTCTTCAATAAGTCAATGTATTTTATTCACCCATGTAGTGGCAAAGAGCGACGTTTTGGCTCATACATGAGCCTTTCTCAACCATTGGTACAAAATGAACAGCACACATACAGTATAAAGGTGTATCAATCAAGGCAATCAGTGCAAAGACATAATTGGTAATTAAAAAAGTACAAGTACAAAATGTGTCAAAATTAGGGATGAGCGAACCCGAACTGTATAGTTCGGGTTCGTACCGAATTCTGGGGTGTTCGTGACACGGACCCGAACATTTACGTAAAAGTCCAGGTTCGGGTTCGGTGTTCGGCGCTTTCTTGGCGCTTTTTGAAAGGCTGCAAAGCAGCCAATCAACAAACGTCATACTACTTGCCCCAAGAGGCCATCACAGCCATGCCTACTATTGGCATGGCTGTGATTGGCCAGTGCAGCATGTGACCCAGCCTCTATTTAAGCTGGAGTCACGTAGCGCCGCACATCACTCTGCTCTGATCAGTGTAGGCAGAGGATGCAGCTGCTGCTGTTAGGGCGAGATTAGGCAGGGATTTACTCATCAAAAACACTTAATGAATTGATCGATCTACAGCTGTGTATCATTCAACTTCTGCTAGTTAATTGCTCATTGTTTTTAGGCTGCCCAGACCGTTTTTCTGTTACTTTTTTCTGGGGTGATAGGCGGCCATTTTGTGTCTTGTGGTGCGCCAGCACAAGCTGCCACCAAGTCCATTTAACCATCAATAGTGTGTTTTTTTTGCTATATCCTACATCAGGGGCTTGGCTGTGCTTGCTATTTTATTGAGGGGTGAAATACAATTGCCAAAATAGCAGTACTCTAAATCTGGTGTTTCAGCTGTGGCTAGCCAATTGTAATACTGTCTGCTGTCTGGCAAAGGATATATTTTGTTCTGGGTTGAAATTCAAATGCCAAATTAGCAATTCCATAAATCAGTGGTTTCTGCTGTATCAGGCCAAGTTTAAATCTATCCATAAAAGGGTATATTACATTAAAGGTGCTGATAGGGTCATCCTCAATAACTTCACACGCTACCGTGCATTTCCAAGTCTAATTCTGTCCGTAAAAGGGATACCTGTCACCCAGCGCCTAAATAATAGGCCTACAATTTAGATTCAGCTAAATCTGTGGTTACTGCTGTGCCTGTATTAGTCTAATACGGTACCTAAATAGATAGCCAGATAGTGTTAGGTGCCTGTAAAAAAAGGCCTAAATTTGAATTCAATAAATTGGGCCAAATATTTTTTTTTCTTATTGTGGTGAACGGTAACAATGAGGAAAACATCTAGTAAGGGACGCGGACGCGGACATGGTGGTGTTAGTGGACCCTCTGGTGCTGGGAGAGGACGTGGCCGTTCTTCCACAGCCACACGTCCTAGTGAACCAACTACATCAGGTCCCAGTAGCCGCCAAAATTTACAGCGATATTTGGTGGGGCCCAATGCCGTTCTAAGGATGGTAAGGCCTGAGCAGGTACAGGCATTAGTCAATTGGGTGGCCGACAGTGGATCCAGCACGTTCACATTATCTCCCACCCAGTCTTCTGCAGAAAGCGCACAGATGGCGCCTGAAAACCAAGCCCATCAGTCTGTCACATCACCCCCATGCATATCAGGGAAACTGTCTGAGACTCAAGTTATGCAGCAGTCTCTTATGCTGTTTGAAGTCTCTGCTGGCAGGGTTTCCCAAGGCATCCACCTAGCCCTTCCCCAGCGGTGGAAGACATAGAATGCACTAACGCACAACCACTTATGTTTCCTGATGATGAGGACATGGGAATACCATCTCAGCACATCTCTGATGATGAAACACAGGTGCCAACTGCTGCGCCTTTCTGCAGTGTGCAGACTGAACAGGAGGTTAGAGAGGAAGACTGGGTGGAAGATGATGCAGGGGACGATGAGGTCCAAGACCCCACATGGAATGAAGGTCGTGCCACTGACTTTCAGAGTTCGGAGGAAGAGGCAGTGGTGAGACCGAGCCAACAGCGTAGCAAAAGAGGGAGCAGTGGGCAAAAGCAGAACACCCGCCGCCAAGAGAGTTTGCCTGCTACTGGCCACCGCCACCTGGGACCGAGCACCCCAAAGGCAGCTTCAAGGAGTTCCCTGGCGTGGCAGTTCTTCAAACAATGTGCTGACGACAAGACCCGAGTGGTTTGCACGCTGTGCCATCAGAGCCTGAAGCAAGGCATTAACGTTTTGAACCTTAGCACAACCTGCATGACCAGGCACCTGCATGCAAAGCATGAACTGCAGTGGAGTAAACACCTTAAAAACAAGGAAGTCACTCAGGCTCCCCCTGCTACCTCTTCTGCTGCTGCCTTGTCCTCTTGCTCTGCCTCTGGAGGAACGTTGGCACCTGCTGCCCAGCAAACAGAGGATGTACCACCAACACCACCACCTCCATCACCAAGCATCTCCACCATGTCACACGGCAGCGTTCAGCTCTCCATCTCACAAACATTTGAGAGAAAGCGTA
>NW_024400088.1:0-50923 GCF_905171765.1 Bufo bufo
CTTGGGTCACGTAGCGCTGCACGTCACTCTGCTGATACAAGCGTAGGGAGAGGTTGCAGCTGCGACGTTAGGGCGAGATTAGGCAGATTAACTCCTCCAAAAGACTTCATTCAGTGATCGATCTACAGCTGTGGATCATTGAACTGCTGCTATTCAATTGCTCAGTGTTTTTAGGCTGCCCAGAGCGTTTTTCAGTCACTTTTTTCTGGGGTGATCGGCTGCCATTTTGTGGCTTGTGGTGCGCCAGCACAAGCTACCACCAAGTGCATTTAACCATCAATAGTGTGGTTATTTTTTGCTATATCCTACATCAGGGTCAAGCTTTCATCAAGTGCATTTAACCATCAATAGTGTGGTTATTTTTTGGCCATATACTACATCAGGTGCAGGCTGAGCCTGTGTCACCCAAGTGCATTTAACCATCAATAGTGTGGTTATTTTTTGGCCATATACTACATCAGGGGCAAGTTGAGCCTGTCACACAGCGCCTAAAAAATAGGCCTCACATTTATATTCATCCAAATCAGTACTGTTTTAGCTGGTCAAGTTATTTTTAGTGACCGTAAAAGCACAGTTTTTGTTCTGGGTTGAAAAACAATTCCCAAATTTGCAATTCTCAAAATTAGTGGTTTCTGCTGTATCAGACCTACTTTAAATCTATCCCTAAAAGGGTATATTAGATTCAAGGTGCTGATAGGGTCATTCTGTAAAACTTAACACACACGCTACAGTGCAGATACAAGTCTAATTCTGTGATTAAACGTATACCTGTCACACAGTGCCTAAAAAATAGGCCTCACATTTATATTCAGCTAAATCTGTCATTACTGCTGTGCCTGTATTAGTGTAATACGGTACCTAAATAGATAGCCAGATAGTGTTAGGTGTCTGTAAAAAAAGGCCTGAATTTTAATTCAATACATTGGCCCGAATAATATTTTTCTTAATTTTTCTGTCAATTGGGTGGCCGACAGTGCATCCAGCACGTTCACATTATCTCCCACCCAGTCTTCTGCAGAAAGCGCACAGATGGCGCATGAAAACCAAGCCCATCAGTCTGTCACATCACCCCCATGCATATCAGGGAAACTGTCTGAGCCTCAAGTTATGCAGCAGTCTCTTATGCTGTTTGAAGACTCTGCTGCCAGGGTTTCCCAAGGGCATCCACCTAGCCCTTCCCCAGGGGTGGAAGAGATAGAATGCACTAACGCACAACCACTTATGTTTCCTGATAATGAGGACATGGGAATACCACCTTAGCACGTCTCTGATGATGACGAAACACAGGTGCCAACTGCTGCGTCTTTCTGCAGTGTGCAGACTGAACAGGCGGTCAGGGATCAAGACTGGGTGGAAGACGATGCAGGGGACGATGAGGTCCTAGACCCCACATGGAATGAAGGTCGTGCCACTGACTTTCACAGTTCGGAGGAAGAGGCAGTGGTGAGACCGAGCCAACAGGGTAGCAAAAGAGGGAGCAGTGGGCAAAATCAGAACACCCGCCGCCAAGAGACTCCGCCTGCTACTGACCGCCGCCATCTGGGACCGAGCACCCCAAAGGCAGCTTCAAGGAGATCCCTGGCATGGCACTTCTTCAAACAATGTACTGACGACAAGACCCGAGTGGTTTGCACGCTGTGCCATCAGAGCCTGAAGCGAGGCATTAACGTTCTGAACCTTAGCACAACCTGCATGACCAGGCACCTGCATGCAAAGCATGAACTGCAGTGGAGTAAACACCTTAAAAACAAGGAAGTCACTCAGGCTCCCCCTGCTACCTCTTCTGCTGCTGCCGCCTCGGCCTCTTCTGCTGCTGCCGCCTCGGCCTCTTCCTCCGCCTCTGGAGGGACGTTGGCACTTGCCGCCCAGCAAACATGGGATGTACCACCAACACCACCACCTGCGTCACCAAGCATCTCAACCATGTCACACGGCAGCGTTCAGCTCTCCATCTCACAAACATTTGAGAGAAAGCGTAAATTCCCACCTAGCCACCCTCGATCCCTGGCCCTCAATGCCCGCATTTCTAAACTTCTGGCCTATGAAATGCTGTCATTTAGGCTGGTGGACACAGACAGCTTCAAACAGCTCATGTTGCTTGCTGTCCCACACTATGTTGTTCCCAGCCGCCACTACTTCTCCAAGAGAGCCGTGCCTTCCCTGCACAACCAAGTATCCGATAAAATCAAGTGTGCACTGCACAACGCCATCTGTGGCAAGGTCCACCTAACCACAGATACGTGGACCAGTAAGCACGGCCAGGGACGCTATATCTCCCTAACTGCACACTGGGTAAATGTAGTGGCGGCTGGGCCCCAGGCGGAGAGCTGTTTAACGTACGTCCTTCCGCCGCCAAGGATCGCAGGGCAACATTCTTTGCCTCCTGTCTCCTCCTCCTCCTACTCAGCTTCCTCCTCCTCTTTTTCCACCTGCTCATCCAGTCAGCCACACACCTTCACCACCAACTTCAGCACAGCCCGGGGTAAACGTCAGCAGGCCATTCTGAAACTCATATGTTTGGGGGACAGGCCCCACACCGCACAGGAGTTGTGGCGGGGTATAGAACAACAGACCGACGAGTGGTTGCTGCCGGTGAGCCTCAAGCCCGGCCTGGTGGTGTGCGATAATGGGCGAAATCTCGTTGCAGCTCTGGGACTAGCCGGTTTGACGCACATCCCTTGCCTGGCGCATGTGCTGAATTTGGTGGTGCAGAAGTTCATTCACAACTACCCCGACATGTCAGAGCTGCTGCATAAAGTGCGGGCCGTCTGTTGGCGCTTCCGGCGTTCACACCCTGCCGCTGCTCGCCTGTCTGCGCTACAGCGTAACTTCGGCCTTCCCGCTCACCGCCTCATATGCGACGTGCCCACCAGGTGGAACTCCACCTTGCACATGCTGGACAGACTGTGCGAGCAGCAGCAGGCCATAATGGAGTTTCAGCTGCAGCACGCACGGGTCAGTCGCACTGCGGATCAGCCCCACTTCACCACCAATGACTGGGCCTCCATGCGAGACCTGTGTGCCCTGTTGCGCTGTTTCGAGTACTCCACCAACATGGCCAGTGGCGATGACGCCGTTAGCAGCGTTACAATACCACTTCTATGTCTCCTTGAGAAAACACTTAGGGCGATGATGGGAGAGGAGGTAGCCCAGGAGGAGGAGGAGGAGGAAGAGGGGTCATTTTTAGCACTTTCAGGCCAGTCTCTTCGAAGTGACTCAGAGGGAGGTTTTTTGCAACAGCAGAGGCCAGGTACAAATGTGGCCAGACAGGGCCCACTACTGGAGGACGAGGATGAGGAGGAGGTGGAGGAGGATGAGGATGAAGCAGGTTCACAGCGGGCTGGCACCCAACGCAGCTCGGGCCCATCACTGGTGCGTGGCTGGGGGGAAACCCAGGAAGATGACGATACGCCTCCCACAGAGGACAGCTTGTCCTTACCTCTGGGCAGCCTGGCACACATGAGCGACTACATGCTGCAGTGCCTGCGCAACGACAGCAGAGTTGCCCACATTTTAATGTGTGCGGACTACTGGGTTGCCACCCTGCTGGATCCACGGTACAAAGACAATGTGCCCACCTTACTTCATGCACTGGAGCGTGATAGTAAGATGCGCGAGTACAAGCGCACGTTGGTAGACGTGCTACTGAGAGCATTCCCAAATGTCACAGGGGAACAAGTGGAAGCCCAAGGCGAAGGCAGAGGAGGAGCAGGAGGACGCCAACGCAGCTGTGTCACGGCCAGCTCCTCTGAGGGCAGGGTTAGCATAGCAGAGATGTGGAAAAGTTTTGTCACCACGCCACAGCTAACTGCACCACCACCTGATACGGAACGTGTTAGCAGGAGGCAACATTTCAATAAGATGGTGGAACAGTACCTGTGCACACCCCTCCACGTACTGACTGATGGTTCGGCCCCATTCAACTTCTGGGTCTCCAAATTGTCCACGTGGCCAGAGCTAGCCTTTTAAGCCTTGGAGGTGATGGCCTGCCCGGCGGCCATCGTTTTGTCTGAACGTGCATTCAGCACTTCAGGGGGCGTCATTACAGACAAACGCAGCCGCCTGTCTACAGCCAATGTGGACAAGCTGACGTTCATAAAAATGAACCAGGCATGGATCCCACAGGACCTGTCCATCCCTTGTGCAGATTAGACATTAACTACCTCCCCTTAACCATTTATTATTGTACTCCAGGGCACTTCCTCATTCAATCCTATTTTTATTTTCATTTTACCATTATATTGCGGGGCAACCCAAATTTGAATGAACCTCTCCTCTGTCTGGGTGCCGGGGCCTAAATATGTGACAGTGGCCTGTTCCAGTGGTGGGTGATGTGAAGCCTGATTCTCTGCTATAACATGAAACTGATTCTGTGCTGACATGAAGCCAGATTCTCTGTTACGGGACCTCTCTCCTCTGCCTGGGTGCCTATGCCTAAATATGTGACAGGGGCCTGTTCCAGTGGTGGGTGACGTGAAGCCTGATTCTCTGCTATGACATGAAGACTGATTCTGTGCTGACATGAAGCCAGATTCTCTGTTACGGGACCTCTCTCCTCTGTCTGGGTGCCGGGGCCTAAATATGTGACAGTGGCCTGTTCCAGTGGTGGGTGACGTGAAGCCTGATTCTCTGCTATGACATGAAGACTGATTCTGTGCTGACATGAAGCCAGATTCTCTGTTACGGGACCTCTCTCCTCTGCCTGGGTGCCTGGGCCTAAATATGTGACAGTGGCCTGTTCCAGTGGTGGGTGACGTGAAGCCTGATTCTCTGCTATAACATGAAGACTGATTCTGTGCTGACATGAAGCCAGATTCTCTGTTACGGGACCTCTCTCCTCTGTCTGGGTGCCGGGGCCTAAATATGTGACAGTGGCCTGTTCCAGTGGTGGGTGACGTGAAGCCTGATTCTCTGCTATGACATGAAGACTGATTCTGTGCTGACATGAAGCCAGATTCTCTGTTACGGGACCTCTCTCCTCTGCCTGGGTGCCTGGGCCTAAATATGTGACAGTGGCCTGTTCCAGTGGTGGGTGACGTGAAGCCTGATTCTCTGCTATAACATGAAGACTGATTCTGTGCTGACATGAAGTCAGATTCTCTGTTACGGGACCTCTCTCCTCTGCCTGGGTGCCTGGGCCTAAATATGTGACAGTGGCCTGTTCCAGTGGTGGGTGACGTGAAGCCTGATTCTCTGCTATGACATGAAGACTGATTCTCTGCTGACATGAAGCCAGATTCTCTGTTACGGGACCTCTCTCCTCTGTCTGGGTGCCGGGGCCTAAATATGTGACAGTAGTCTGTTCCAGTGGTGGGTGACGTGAAGCCTGATTCTCTGCTATGACATGAAGACTGATTCTGTGCTGACATGAAGCCAGATTCTCTGTTACGGGACCTCTCTCCTCTGTCTGGGTGCCTGGGCCTAAATATGTGACAGTGGCCTGTTCCAGTGGTGGGTGACGTGAAGCCTGATTCTCTGCTATGACATGAAGACTGATTCTCTGCTGACATGAAGCCAGATTCTCTGTTACGGGACCTCTCTCCTCTGCCTGGGCCTAAATATGTGACAGTGGCCTGTTCCAGTGGTGGGTGACGTGAAGCCTGATTCTCTGCTATGACATGAAGACTGATTCTGTGCTGACATAAAGCCAGATTCTCTGTTACAGGACCTCTCTCCTCTGCCTGGGTGCCAGGGCCTAAATATGTGACAGTGGCCTGTTCCAGTGGTGGGTGACGTGAAGCCTGATTCTCTGCTATGACATGAAGACTGATTCTGTGCTGACATGAAGCCAGATTCTCTGTTACGGGACCTCTCTCCTCTGCCTGGGTGCCTGGGCCTAAATATGTGACAGTGGCCTGTTCCAGTGGTGGGTGACGTGAAGCCTGATTCTCTGCTATGACATGAAGACTGATTCTCTGCTGACATGAAGCCAGATTCTCTGCTATGGCATGAAGAGACTGATTCTCTGCTGACGTGAAGCCAGATTCTCTGCTATGGGACCTCTGTCCAATTGATATTGGTTAATTTTAATTTTTTTTATTTTTATTTTAATTCATTTCCCTATCCACATTTGTTTGCAGGGGATTTACCTACATGTTGCTGCCTTTTGCAGCCCTCTAGCTCTTTCCTGGGCATTTTTACAGCCTTTTTAGTGAAAAGTTTGGGTCCCCATTGACTTCAATGGGGTTCGGGTTCGGGACGAAGTTCGGGTCGGGTTCGGATCCCGAACCCGAACATTTCCGGGAAGTTCGGCCGAACTTCTCGAACCCGAACATCCAGGTGTTCGCTCAACTCTACTTATAAGCCTTTAGGTATTTCATATACCCTTCAAGAGTATAATCCTCAGGCTTTGTTGGGGTTGTGTTTACCTCTTCTACTTCTACCGGAGTATAGAGGAATGTTGAGTGTACCCCTCTTTCGGCCACATTTTTACATATGGTAAGTAGGGAGGGCACATACTGTAGACAACAGCAGAGACACACTATTGCAGCGACCACGGCAAGTGCCACTCCTAAAACATACCTTATTTGACCAAAGTCAGGTATCCAGCCAAAAAGCCAGTCCCACCAACCTTGGTCAACATCTTGTTTTATATGTTTTATCATCTCTTCTAGTTGGCCTATTTTATCTTTTATTCCACGGGAGTGATCTGATAAATTGAAACAACACATCCCTGGAACGCTGAGCATCCTATACCATGTTGAAGCAATAAGTAGTCAATAGTTGCCCTATTCTGCAAGATAGCCTTTTTATATGATTGTATATCCAGCAGCATATCTTGCAGAACTGCACTAGTGACATCTATCTGTTTTACCATACAACAGGCAAGTTTTGATATTGTCCTGTGGTTATATATGGCCAACCCTGGTACCCCTATCATCGATACCCCTTAACTCATGTATTCTGCTGTAGAGAGGAGATTCACATTATAGTCACAATTTTCTGGTAGCTGTAGGGAAGTGTCTCTCGTGTGTCGTGTCTGCATTGCTGGAAATAGTGGTATCATTGCTAATGTCAACCTGGCTATTGTACAGGGTCCCTCTGTAATATTGGCCGGTATATATGTGTGACTAGTATTTCCACAGGCCAATACTCATCCTGTTGGTAGAGGTACATGTTTGTCTAGGGATGGTACTGTTTTTGTAATATTACATTGCATATATATATATATATTTTTTTTCTCTGATAATATCTTTTTACAACTTTCTAGATTTCTATCATATTACTTTGCAGAGTCTCATATGTAGGACAGTTATAACGAGCATGATAAGGATTTACATATCCATATTTAACATCATGATCCTGCAAATCTGTGTCATTCGATTGGGAACGTAGGAGCCCTGTCCATACATCTACTGGGGTGGGGACTGCAATTATCAAGGCACTACATTTCAGCCATCTTGAGGAATTTCCCGACTGCATCATCTCGTTGGGGGTCAAGGCTGTCTGCCTCCGTTAGTACCCCTTCTGTATCTTCTTCGAGGTCAAGGCTGTCTGCCTCCGTTAGTACCTCCTTTCCTTCTTCAAAGCCAAGGCTGTCTGCCTCCGTTCCTGCCTCCTCTCTTTCTCTCACAAGCTTCACTCGGGTGGCGTGGATCCAAATTGGAGATTGTTCAGTCAGCACAGCTGTTCTGGTTACTGCAACCACGGTAGTAGGTGGGCCATTTACAAAATCACCTTGAGCTCTTCCTTTCTTCAGTGTTTCGACCACCACCTCATCCCCCACCCTGTATGGGTGGGTGGGTTCCTGTGGAAGAGAGGGAGACTTACAAGCAACTTTGTTCTCAGTTTTGTTAAGTACCTGTATCAATTTGGTGACATAATCTTCCCTTATTAAATCAAGGTCTCCTCCCTGCACTATCATTAGGCCCAGGGGGTGGGGAAAGGCCTCCCCATGAGTATCTCAATACTGTTATGTCCTACTCCGTGGAAATGTGCTATTAAGATGGAAGCATTGTGTTGGGGGAATGCATAACTTCCCCTCTTCGCAGAATAATTCTATCTTAGGATTTTTCTGCAATACTGGATAACACCAGTCTTGCTGTTCCTGTTCAGTGGCATACCACTGAAGATCAGTAAGTATTTGCAACATCTCAGGGGTTGGAGGTGCCAGACATGGCATCTCCCAATGGTTACACAAACCTGTGGGGTTGCATTTGGCCACTCATTTCGCCACCTTATCTGCCAGCGCATTGCCCTGTGAGACATGATCCTTACCATCTGCTGCCGTGAATCCTCTCCTCTGCCAAATCATACCATGGTCCCACACTACCCCATGTGTGTACCTACTATCAGTATAAATGGTGACAGGTCTATCAGCATGTAGAATACATGCTCTAGTGAGTGCCATGAGCTCAGCTGCCTGCTGTGTTGAGTGTGGATGCCCTTGAGCAGGCCTACAACATCATGAGTGGTATGCAAAATAGTGTAATGTCACATTGTGAAAGAAGTTGCCAACTCTACCATCATAGCACAGGCTGCAAGAGAACACAGACATGCCGGCTTCCCCTGAACAGGGGTGGGCATTACCTTTTGAGAAAAAGGCACAAGGACGCAACTTGCCTCCGTTTTCTTGTGTCAGTACACCCGCCATGGTTTTACAATTTTGGCGTGCAAACATGTGGAAGGGCATATTATAGTCAGGGAGGCCCAGCCCTGGACTCGACATGAGTAAACATTTCAGATAATCAAATGCATTGAACATTTCAGAAGACCATTTAATCAAATCTGGATTTCCGTCCAGAGTGGCTTGCCTCAAAACATTGTCATAATAGGAGCACCCAGGAATCCATTGTCTACAGTAATTTATCATACCAAGGAAAGATAACATTTCTTTCTTGGTGTGCGGGGTGACCAGACCCGCAATAGACTGGACTCTTTCTGCGCTGATTCTCCTTTCACCTTTTGTGAGGACAAAGCCCAAGTATTCAACCTGCATTTTACACCATTGCATTTTCTTAAGTGTCACTTTGTGACCACATCCCGACAATCATTGTAAACCATCCTGAATGCTGGCCTCCGCTGACATGCTACACAGTAACAGATCATCGACATATTGCAGCAGCACAGAACCTTGGGGGGGTACCATGGTTTTAACGTGGCTTGGAGGACTATGTTGTACACTACAGGTGAATCAGCATATACCTGGGGTCTGCACCAGGTCAGTTGACGTCCGTCAAAGGAAAAAGCAAAAAGTAGTCTGGTTATCTTATCAACTGGGATAGAAAAGAATGCATTTTTCAGATCTATCACACTGAACCAGACAGCGTCTGCAGGAATGGCAGATAATGATTATGTGACATCAGGTACAACAGGGGCTATAGGCACAATGATGTTGTTGATGGCCCTTAAATCCTGTACAAAGCGGGCAGTACCATCTGCCTTTGTCACTGGATTCACGGGCGTGCTGTAGGGTGAAATCACCTCTTCCAGGATTCCCTTTTGTAGGAATTCTTCTATCATTGGTCTAAGTCCATCAAGTTTCTCTTTTGACAGCGGGTATTGTTTCTGGAACACTGAGATGACACCTGGTTTCACAGTAGCTGTGTAAAGTGTGCAATCTTTGAATCCTGTGTCATATTCATTTGAAGACCATAATGCAGGGTTAATGTTATTAAGTTCTGGGTGGTCCTGTATGTTTGAAAGAATCAGTGGCACTGGTGTAGAGACTGGAATGAGATCTGAGTGTACTGTTATGTCCTGATTCTTTGCTGATACTTGCAAGTCAAGCTTTATGAACAAATCTCTCCCTAACAGGCTGACTGGGCAATCTGGTATAACGCTGAATACATGATCTGTGATGTATTCCCTGTCCATGGTCTCGAGTGGTAGTGAGTCAGTTTTGAAAGGTTTTGTCAAAACCCCATTAATTCACATAGAAGGCTCACACTTCCTTCCTCCCACTCTTAGTCATCTAAGTCCACCCCTTTTAGTCGGACGCTGTGGTCCTCCTTTTTGTCTGTCATTAGTGTCCCAGCTGCCCATAAAAACAGAGCTCTGATGTTAAGCACAACACTTAACATGTAACACATAACTTCAAACATTGAAACAAACAGATCTGACAATACAGACATGAACACACAAAGGGTCCATAAAAACTTTTCATTGACTTCAATAAAAAAAAAATGTACAGCTTGATCAATACTGTTGGCACCAATAAAAACCAAAAACTTCCAAGAAAAATAAAAATAAAATAAAATTCTCAATGCGCATATTATATGAAAACAAATACCGTATTCCATACATATTCACATACATTTTCATGTACTTAAAACAGCTCATAACCTCGCCCTCATACATAAAAACTGAATTGCACACACAGCTCTGCTAAAAACATCTCTCAGGCTTCTTACATTTTTTAACTCCACTACAACTCAAAGCCACACCCATTCACATTCCACTGAATCATATATCTTCCAACACAGTCAAACAATTTCTTTGTTTCATTCCAAAACTTGCAGCACAGACAAACACAGCTTTCCTGGAAACAGATATCCACATTACATCCAGAATTGCTAATGGAGTATGTCACTGTTTGTTGCTGCGTTACACTGCTTGGGAAAGAAATTATTGAACAATTCTTCATCTTGTATAATATATTACACATCACTTACTCTGCATGATTCCCTGCCCGCTTCCCTTATCTCAGGAATGTGTTTGTGTGAAGGCGGGGGAAGTGTACTCACACTAGATACATACAATACTTATCCATTAACTGATGCTGTCTGAAGTCCATGTGGAGACGTTCTTTTTTTACTGTAAGCATTAGCCTATCAGATTGTTAATAAATGTGGAAATAATTAGACTGTCATTCTGGAGAACCGGTAGCCCTGCCTCCAATTTCCAGCAATCCACAAATCTCCAGAAATCAGTAACGCTTTCTGAGGGTTTTTGCTTACATGCTACGGCTACTGGGAGTGAAGACTTTTTTTTTAAATACCTCTATCATGTGTTCTTCTATCTCCTTTCTGCATATAATCCATATCCCATGAAGGGTCAGGTTCAAAATACGGTCAGGCGGCAGTGTCGCCTAAGCATAGACCCTTGACCATGTCCATGTGATATATGCTATTGTCTCCTTCCCTGGGAAAGGGGTCTACTGCTTCCATTGCCTCTGTCCACCCTGCCAAATTATCTACCCATGGGTTAACAAGGTAATACTTTGTAGGACTGACTCGGGCAACATATTGTTTACATGTTTCTCCTGGTTCTGGTTTAGGGTATTCTATCTTAGATTTTTGACTATCCATTATCAAAACTTATTTTCTTACAAAACAGTAATAGCAAAAAACAAAACAGAATGTTAGTCTTGGGACAACAGCTGTAAACTTACGACCTAGCCTGTCTCTTCCCCTTATATAACTGTGTTAGACAAAACAACTTATCATGCAAAACTTCTACAATTATCTTATTAAGAATCAAATCAAGCTGTTAAACCTTCTGTTCCTTGAACAGATCTTTACGGGACTCCCTGAGCCCTCTGAAGTGCACTTTCCTTGTTACTGGACTCCCTGAATACTTTCTGTTCCCGGAACAGATCTTTTACGGGGCTCCCTGAGCCCTCTGAAGTGCACTTTTCTTGTTACTGGACTCCCTGGGTCCTAAGGCAAAAACTCCCTGAGTTATGCTTACTGTATCCCTGACACAGTACTTTTACGGGGCTCCCTGAGCCCTCTGAAGTGCACTTTTCTTGTTACTGGACTCCCTGAGTCCTAAGGCAAAAACTCCCTGAGTTATGCTTACTGTATCCCTGACACAGTACTTTGAAGTCTATCTATGGGTCCCTTATGTACTTACTTGAATCGAGACGTGGTCAGTGCCTCCGGAATGGCCTAAAGGACAAAAATCAGTGTCTCTTCTTACCAAACATGAGGATGACCTTCTCAATGCCGGACAAGAGCCCTCAAATTGTAAGGAATATTCTTATCTTTCCCTTTTAGTTGTACCCCTGGTACAAGACTTCGGTATTCAGCTTGATTTGATCCTTATCTGGCGCCAGAGAGAGTGATAATGACGCAAGACACACTTCTGTGCAGTTCAAAATCACTCTGAGTTTTTATTGATCTCGTGAGACATGATGTGAGACATGAGTCCTAAATGACATGATGTTTAAGTTAAACAGTAACACACGTTTTAGCCAGCTACACATTTTAGTTATCTTATCTTCTACTAGAGTCCAAGGCTATATTGTGATATGTGAGCAAAACCTCTTAGTAGTAGCTTTTCTATGGACTTTTACCCGCTACGTGTTCCTGTGTTGCGTGATGTATTAATGTATAGATCATGATGGAATATAAGCTTATATAAAAATATAGGATTTGGACTGAAATAGAACCTATCTCCTCTGTCTGGGTGTCAGGGGCCTAAATAAGTAAAAGTGGCCTTCTCCATCGGTGTGTGACATGAAGCCTGATTCTCTGCTATGCGACCTCTCTCCTCTGTCTGGGTGCTGGGGCCTAAATAAGTAAAAGTGGCCTTCTCGATCAGTGGGTGACATGAAGCCTGATTCTCTGCTATGGGACCTATCTCCTCTGTCTGGGTGTCAGGGGCCTAAATAAGTAAAAGTGACCTTCTCCATCGGTGGGTGACATGAAGCCTGATTCTGTGCTATGCGACCTCTCTCCTCTGTCTAGATGCCGAGGCATAAATATCTGAAAGTGGCCTGTTCCAGTGGTGGGTGACATGAAGCCTGATTCTCTGCTATGGGACCTCTCTCCTCTGTCTGGGTGCTGGGGCCTAAACAAGTAAAAGTGGCCTTCTCCATTGGTGGGTGACATGAAGCCTAATTCTCTGCTATGGGACCTCTCTCCAATTGATATTGGTTAATTTTTATTTATTTTATTTTATTTTAATTCATTTCCCTATCCACATTTGTTTGCAGGGGATTTACCTACATTTTGCTGCCTTTTGCAACCCTCTAGCCCTTTCCTGGGCTATTTTACAGCCTTTTTAGTGCCGAAAAGTTCGGGTCCCCATTAACTTCAATGAAGTTCGGGTCGAGTTCGGATCCCGAACCCGAACATTTTCGGGAAGTTTGGCCGAACTTCTCAAACCCGAACATCCAGGTGTTTGCTCAACTCTACTTAGCAGTAATGGGGTCATATATATTCTATGGATAATATTAAAGTAAATTATCCTAAAATTACTAGAAATAGTTGCACTTTTTATATTTTTATATATATTTCCCCATTCTAATGTGTTTAATCCTATATCCTTTACCCATGTTTCCTCACTGTTAAACTTTATTATTTTACCCAACCCCTTCCTTATTATCTTATACACTTGGGAGATAGTGACCCTAGTTGTCATGGATTGATAACAAAAATCTATAAATTCATGTTTTGTTGTGATAAAATATTCCCTATTTTGTGTAGCTTCAAAAGCGTGTTTTAATTGATGATACCGAAACCAACTCGTTGAGTCAAAATTTATTCCTGGACATAGTTCTTTTAGTGCTCTTATTTCCCTATTCTTAACTAACTGTGATATATAAATGATACTGTGCTTTTCCCAATACTTGTATTCTGTAAATAATTGAAATTCTCTCAAATTATTATTACACCACAAAGGTGAAAAATATGAAGTGTTCAGAATTCCTAGTATTTTTTATTATTTTTCCCCAAGCCAGGTCAACCATTCGACATATTGGGCAATTTTTCCCTTTTTTTTTTATAAATCCTGTCTCTAATATGCTAAATACAGTCAGGTTCATAAATATTGGGACATTGTTACAATTCTAACATTTTTGGCTCTATACACCACCACAATGGATTTGAAATGAAAAAAACAAGGTGTGCTTTAACTGCAGACTGTCAGCTTTAATTTGAGGGTATTTACATCCAAATCAAGTGACCAGTGTGGGAATTACAACAGTTTGCATATGTGCCTCCCACTTGTTAAGGGGCCAAAAGTAATAGGACAATTGGCTTCTCAGCTGTTCCATGGCCAGGTGTGTGTTATTCCCTCATTATCCCAATTACAGTGAGCAGATAAAAGATCCAGAGTTCATTTCAAGTGTGCTATTTGAATTTGGAATCTGTTGCTGTCAACTCTCAAGATGAGATCCAAAGAGCTGTCACTATCAGTGAAGCAAGCCATCATTAGGCTGAAAAAATAAAACAAACCCATCAGAGAGATAGCAAAAACATTAGGCGTGGCCAAAACAACTGTTTGGAAGATCCTTAAAAAGAAGGTGAGCTCAGCAACACCATAAGACCCGGAAGACCACGGAAAACAACTGTGGTGGATGACACCCTTCACAACAGTTGGCCAGATCAATAACACTGTCCAGGAGTTGTATGTGTGTCAAAGTCAACAATCAAAAGAACATTTCACCAGAGTGAATATAGAGGGTTCACCACAAGATTTAAACCATTGGTGAGCCTCAAAAACAGGAAGGCCAGATTAGAGTTTGCCAAACAACATCTAAAAAAGCCTTCACAGTTCTGGAACAACATCCTATGGACAGATGAGACCAAGATCAACTTGTACCAGAGTGATGGGAAGAGAAGAGTATGGAGAAGGAAAGGAACTGCTCATGATCCTAAGCATACCACCTCATCAGTGAAGCATGGTGGTGGTAGTGTCATGGCGTGGGCATGTATAACTGCCAATGGAACTGGTTCTCTTGTATTTATTGATGATGTGACTGCTGACAAAAGCAGCAGGATGAATTCTGAAGTGTTTCGGGCATCATTATCTGCTCATATTCAGCCAAATGCTTCAGAACTCATTGGACAGTGCTACACAGTGCAGATGGACAATGACCTAAAGCATGGGTGGCCAACCTTACAGACACAAAGAGCCAGAAAAAAAAAATCGTATGACTGCCAGGAGCCACAAGCTATCCGTTTACACAAATATGTGTGCACACGACAGTATTACTGCAATTGAGTTATCAAACATTAAAAAGTGCATTTAAACCACCTTTACTACCTGTAGTGTAGACAGCTTTAATGAGACTTCTGGCAATCTTTGTTTTTCACAATGTGTTTCAAGATTTCTCAGATGACCGCCCCATGCTCAGATGACACCCCATGCACAGATGACCGCCTTATGCTCAGATGACCGCCTTATGCTCAGATGACCGTTTTATGCTCAGATGACCGTTTTATGCTCAGATGACCGCCTTATGCTCAGATGACCGCCCCATGCTCAGATGACCGCCCCATGCTCAGATGACACCCCATGCACAGATGACACCCCATGCACAGATGACCGCCTTATGCTCAGATGACCGCCTTATGCTCAGATGACCGTTTTATGCTCAGATGACCGTTTTATGCTCAGATGACCGCCTTATGCTCAGATGACCGCCCCATGCTCAGATGACACCCCATGCACAGATAACTGCCCTATGCTCAGATGACGCCCCATGCTCAGATGACGCACCATGCTCAGATGACTCCCCCACCCCCATTTTGAGATCATGTGTGGGGGGGTGATTTGACATAGGGGAGATGTGAGCATGGGGTGTCTGATTTTTGGTGTCTTATGTGAGCACTGGGGAGGCTAATTTTGTGGGTCTGATGAGGATTTGGGGTCTTATCTGAGCTCATACTACCTCCATGTCAGATAAGACCCCCATGACCAGTACTTTAATAAAATAAAACTGTGTAGGAGCAGGCTTATCCTACCTCTGCTGCAGCTGCTCTGAAGACTTTGGCGCCCTCTCCACAGTGACCTGACATCCACAGCGTCAGGTCAGAGCACGGGCCTGCACATATTAAGGGGGGGGGGTGCAGTGCTCCACCAATGACAACCTTTAATACAGATACAGGAGGCGGGTGCTGGCTGCAGAATCACATAGCCGACATCTGGCCTCTATGACGGCACTGCAATCCCCGGCAGTTAACCCCTCAGGTGCGGCACCTAAGGGGTTAGCTGCCGCGGATCTCAGCTACCTCTCAATGTTATGCAATGGCCAAGTCAATCACCTGATCTGAATCCGATTGAGCATGCATTTCACTTGCTTAAGACAAAACTAAAGGGAAAATGCCTCAAGAACAAGCAGGAACTGAAGACAGTTGCAGTAGAGGCCTGGCAGAGCATCACCAGGGATGAAACCCAGCGTCTGGTGATGTCTATGCGTTCCAGACTTTAGGCTGTAATTGACTGCAAAGGATTTGCACCCAAGTATTAAAAAGTGAAAGTTTGATTTATGATTATTATTCTGTCCCATTACTTTTGGTTCCTTAACAAGTAGGAGGCACATATGCAAACTGTTGTAATTCCTATACCGTTCACCTGATTTGGATGTAAATACCCTCAAAGTACCTTTGCGGCCTGCGCTGTATTTGTGTTGGTGAAAGAAAATCAGTTAAATCCATCTGTTGTTGGTTAAAAAAATTTTTTTCTTTGGCCAGAAAATACCTTTGCGTCCTGTGCTGCATATGTGACAGCCAGGCAAATAAATTCACTAAATTCATCTGTTGGATTGTGGGGTGACATATTCACAGTTTGGTCTTTTAACTAACCCTGCGGCCTGCACTGCATATGTGATAGCCAGGCCAATAAATTCAGCAAATCCATCTGTTTGCGTGTGGGGTGACATTTCCACGGTTATCAGGCCAGTAATTAACAAGTGGCTTGGATTGTGGGTTCCTGCACCAACATATCCTAGGTACACAATTGTTCAGCCAGGGCACATGTGCAATACACCATTTTTACACCCCTGACACAGAAAGATAATTTATCTGTATGTTCAATCTGTGGCTGACCTTCCTACAGCAATTTTTTGTTGGGCGCAATGCAACATTTAAAATAAATATTAATAATTTAATACTTAATCCGTCTGTTAGTTCGGTGGGCGACAAAACAATTTTTTTGTGAAGTACACCTGCACCTGCATATGTGCCAGGGAAATAATATAGTTAATCCGTCTCTGAGTTCAGGGGTTGAGATATTTGCATATTTGGCTGTGATATACCCCTGCTCTACATAGCGGGCAGGGAAATAAATTTCACTAATTTGTCTGTTACATTGTTGGGTGACATTCACCAATTTTTGGCTGTGATATACCCCTGCTCTATATAGCGGACAGGGAAATAAATTTCGCTAATTTGTCTGTTACATTGTTGGGTGACATTCACAAATTTTTGGCTGTGATATACCCCTGCTCTATATAGCGGACAGGGAAATAAATTTCACTAATTCGTTTGTTACATTGTTGGGTGACATTCACAAATTTATGGCTGTGATATACCCCAGCTCTATATAGCGGACAGGGAAATAAATTTCACTAATTCGTTTGTTACATTGTTGGGTGACATTCACAAATTTTTGGCTGTGATATACCCCTGCTCTATATAGCGGACAGGGAAATAAATTTCGCTAATTCATCTGTTACATTGTTGGGTGACATTCACCATTTTTGGGCTGTGATATACCCCTGCTCTACAAAGCGGACAGGGAAATACATTTCACTAATTTGTCTGTTACATTGCTGGGTGACATTCACCAATTTTTGGCTGTGATATACCCCTGCTCTACACAGTGGACAGGGAAATAAATTTCACAAATTCGTCTGTTACATTGTTGGGTGACATTCACCAATTATTGGCTGGGATTTTCCCCTGCCCTACATAGGGAAATACATTTCACTAATTTGTCTGTTACATTGCTGGGTGACATTCACCAATTTTTGGCTGTGATATACCCCTGCTCTACACAGTGGACAGGGAAATAAATTTCACTAATTTGTCTGTTACATTGCTGGGTGACATTCACCAATTTTTAAATAAATAGTAGTGGGGCACTCTCTATATTAAAGGGATCTTTATTGGTAATCAGATAAAATATTTAACAGTAATTAACATTCCATAGGTCAGAGATATAGTACTAAACTATCGACAATAAGTGGCAATAATAATCAACTGGATATAATCATTAAAACCTAAAAAAAGAATAAAATCTTATACATAAATATACAAATACCAATAATCAATATATTCTAAAAAGGCAACACTGTAGGGCCTCTAATAATAAAAATAATCGTGAGAAATATTTGTGATAAATGAACTGGGCACTCTCAGGATACAGGGATCACACAGATATTTATTGATATATAAGGCAATAAAAACGACAATAAAAGAGAGAATATGGCCCTCCTGTAGGAAAGCTATGTATAAAACAGCACTTGCTCACTGTAGCTGGCACTCTGAATCTAGATGGGTATTATAAACTACACATAGCATATACCTGCAATAAAACGACAATAAAAAGGTACATCATATATTATTCACACAATGAAAAAAATCGCACAGTAAAAATGCATACATATTGCAGATGCTGAATGTTCGCTGGGAAAACTACAAATGCGAGTTGTTCCCCAACTCACTGACAAACTTCTGAAGCTCCAAGGTAACAGTTAGAGGCACCGTGACGTGATAGTCCCACAACAAACAGGTATAGCGGCGTCCCGCTCTATATTCAACCAGTAGCGTCCCACTGGGCTAATAGCATTTAAGTCTTGTTAAATCTCCTGTCAGCAAATATTTGATGAAAAAGATAGTCTTACCGGAAAGGTTCTCCTCACCACTTCGCTGCACACCGTCGCTCTGCTGGGTCGTGTTTTTAATTACCTCCAGACATTTTTGAGAGGTCAGGTTGTTGAAATCCCACGTAGGTAAAAGTTTGACATGTGCAGCCCGGTCTCTGCTGTAGGCTGTCACGGATTCCTTATACTTGAACCTTATCGTGGTGTTGAGCAGTATGGTACGAGGTTCCGGCACTATCTGTTGGTCCTCACTCCTTAAAAATTCGGGGTCCTGTTAGAGCTAGACGCGTTTCGGGGCTTAAGATTGCCCCTTCCTCAGTAGCTACCAGTCCCCCTAAAAATGCTTCCTTTTATAGTTCTAGACTACTTCTTCAAAACCCGGCATGGATCCTGACCGGAATCGGGACCCACAGTTTACTGGAGCTAATGTTTGCTCCTAGAACACATGGAGCTTTGTTTCTTTTATGCTTCCAGCGTATTGAGTTTATAAATAATAGTATTCAATAACCTACATCATGTTTATACAAAAACTATTAAAAACACATCAAAGCAATATCAGTTTTAAAAAATATTCATACCAGTGACTTGTCTCTCTCTGCTGGTTGTATTGCACCAAAAAACGCATCTGCACCCATAGAATAAAACTCCAGCCCAGGATCTCTACAATACGGAGTTTGAAAAATAATGGAATGGATTGTTATATGAACAATCAATTGCATTAACCCAGTTAGTGATTAAAAAACGCTTGGAGATCCTGGATGAGATTACAAAGAAAATAGCAGACATGAAAATAGTGGTGGAAAAATGAGGAATTGAAGGTTTACCACTCCCAACTATGTAACAACTTGGACAAAGCAGAGAGGGAAATAATTGAAAAAAAGGTGAAGAAACTCAAATTTAACCACCTCCGGACCGCTTAACGCAGATTCGCGTTCCGGAGGTGGCAGCGCTGCATATACGCATATACGCGTCATCTCGCGAGAGGCGAGATTTCCTGTGAACGCGCGCACACAGGCGCGCGCGCTCACAGGAACGGAAGGTAAGAGAGTTGATCTCCAGCCTGCCAGCGGCGATCGTTCGCTGGCAGGCTGGAGAGATGTTTTTTTTTTACCCCTAACAGGTATATTAGACGCTGTTTTGATAACAGCGTCTAATATACCTGCTACCTGGTCCACTGGTGGTCCCCTTTGTTTGGATCGACCACCAGAGGACACAGGTAGCTCAGTAATATGTTGCACCAAGCACCACTACACTACACCCCCCCCTGTCACTTATTAACCCCTTATTCACCCTTGATCACCCCTGATCACCCCATATAGACTCCCTGATCACCCCCCTGTCATTGATCACCCCCCTGTCATTGATAACCCCCTGTAAGGCTGCATTCAGAGGTCCGTATGAATTTTACGGATCCACTGATAGATGGATCGGATCCGCAAAACACATACGGACGTCTGAATGCAGCCTTACAGGGGAGTGATCAATGACGGAGGTGATCACCCCATATAGACTCCCTGATCACACCCCTGTCATTGATAACCCCCTGTAAGGCTCCATTCAGAGGTCCGTATGAATTTTACGGATCCACTGATAGATGGATCGGATCCGCAAAACACATACGGACGTCTGAATGCAGCCTTACAGGGGAGTGATCAATGACGGAGGTGATCACCCCATATAGACTCCCTGATCACCCCCCAGTCATTGATAACCCCCTGTAAAGCTCCATTCAGATGTCCGCATGATTTTTACGGATCCACTGATAGATGGATCGGATCCGCAAAACGCATACGGACGTCTGAATGGAGCCTTACAGGGGCGTGATCAATGACTGTGGTGATCACCCCATATAGACTCCCTGATCACCCCCCTGTCATTGATTACCCCCCGTCATTGATCACACCCCTGTAAAGCTCCATTCAGATGTCCGCATGATTTTTACGGATCCACTGATAGATGGATCGGATCCGCAAAACGCATACGGACGTCTGAATGGAGCCTTACAGGGGCGTGATCAATGACTGTGGTGATCACCCCATATAGACTCCCTGATCACCCCCCTGTCATTGATTACCCCCCCTGTCATTGATCAACCCCCTGTAAAGCTCCATTCAGATGTCCGCATGATTTTTACGGATCCACTGATAGATGGATCGGATCCGCAAAACACATACAGGCGTCTCCCTGGAGCCTTCCAGGGGGGGTGATCACCCCATATAGACTCCCTGATCACCCCCATGTCATTGATCACCCCCCTGTCAGGCTGCATTCAGATGTCCGTATGATTTTTACGGATCCACGGATACATGGATCGGATCCGCAAAACACATACAGACATCTGAATGCAGCCTTACAGGGGGGTGATCAATGACAGGGGGGTGATCACCCCATATAGACTCCCTGATCACCCCCCTGTCATTGATCACCCCCCTGTCATTGATCACCGCTCTGTCATTGATCACCCCTCTGTAAGGCTCCCTTCAGACATTTTTTTGGCCCAAGTTAGCGGAATTTATTATTTTTTTTTCCTTACAAAGTCTCTTATTCCACTAACTTGTGTCAAAAAATAAAATCTCACATGAACTCACCATACCCCTCACGGAATCCAAATGCGTAAAAATTTTTAGACATTTATATTCCAGACTTCTTCTCACGCTTTAGGGCCCCTAGAATGCCAGGGCAGTATAAATACCCCACATGTGACCCCATTTCGGAAAGAAGACACCCCCAGGTATTCCGTGAGGGGCATATTGAGTCCATGAAATATTGAAATTTTTGTCCCTAGTTAGCGGAAAGGGAGACTGTGAGAAAAAAATATCAATTTCCGCTAACTTGTGCCAAAAAAAAAAATTTTCTATGAACTCGCCATGCCCCTCATTGAATACCTTGGGGTGTCTTCTTTCCAAAATGGGGTCACATGTGGGGTATTTATACTGCCCTGGCATTCTAGGGGCCCCAAAGCGTGAGAAGAAGTCTGGTATCCAAATGTCTAAAAATGCCCTCCTAAAAGGAATTTGGGCACCTTTGCGCATCTAGGCTGCAAAAAAGTGTCACACATCTGGTATCGCCGTATTCAGGAGAAGTTGGGGAATGTGTTTTGGGGTGTCATTTTACATATACCCATGCTGGGTGAGAGAAATATCTTGGTCAAATGCCAACTTTGTATAAAAAAATGGGAAAAGTTGTCTTTTGCCAAGATATTTCTCTCACCCAGCATGGGTATATGCAAAATGACACCACAAAACACATTCCCCAACTTCTCCTGAATACGGCGATACCACATGTGTGACACTTTTTTGCAGCCTAGGTGGGCAAAGGGGCCCATATTCCAAAGAGCACCTTTAGGATTTCACAGGTCATTTACCTACTTACCACACATTAGGGCCCCTGGAAAATGCCAGGACAGTATAACTACCCCACAAGTGACCCCATTTTGGAAAGAAGACACCCCAAGGTATTCCGTGAGGGGCATGGCGAGTTCCTAGAATTTTTTATTTTTTGTCACAAGTTAGTGGAATATGAGACTTTGTAAGAAAAAATAAAAATAAATCATCATTTTCCGCTAACTTGTGACAAAAAATAAAAAGTTCTATGAACTCACTATGCCCATCAGCGAATACCTTAGGGTGTCTACTTTCCGAAATGGGGTCATTTGTGGGGTGTTTATACTGTCTGGGCATTGTAGAACCTCAGGAAACATGACAGGTGCTCAGAAAGTCAGAGCTGCTGCAAAAAGCGGAAATTCACATTTTTGTACCATAGTTTGTAAGCGCTATAACTTTTACCCAAACCATTTTTTTTTTACCCAAACATTTTTTTTTTTATCAAAGACATGTAGAACAATAAATTTAGAGCAAAATTTATATATGGATCTCGTTTTTTTTTGCAAAATTTTACAACTGAAAGTGAAAAATGTAATTTTTTTGTAAATTTCGATTAATAACAAAAAAAGTAAAAATGTCAGCAGCAATGAAATACCACCAAATGAAAGCTCTATTAGTGAGAAGAAAAGGAGGTAAAATTCATTTGGGTGGTAAGTTGCATGACCGAGCAATAAACGGTGAAAGTAGTGTAGGTCAGAAGTGTAAAAAGTGGCCTGGTCTTTCAGGGTGTTTAAGCACTGGGGGCTGAGGTGGTTAATAGAAGGAGGGAGCACATTATAGAAGAAGGGATTATAGAGGGAAGGGGGGTTAACACGCAGAATCAGGTCACCATTAGTTTAAGGGATCACCACATTGAGGAGGTTGACACAGCTAGTTATCACAGTATTAGTGTACCAACTCACAATAGATTTGAAATTTTGGAGGAAAGGGAACATTTTTTAGATCACACCCCACCTCACCACAGGACACGGACGAGATACAGGTCACCAGGGAGAAGATTACCACCCACACAGTAGAACACACCCATAGATCACCGCTACAACCTAAGGAACAAAGCACAAACGACCAGGCAGGAACACAGGACACAACCACGACATCACAACCAATATCACGATCAATACACTCAGAGGTATTCACCCAGGGGAAGGCATCACAAGGATGAAAGGGGAAAACAAGGAGGGGAAGAAAGAGAAGACAGACACTTCCAGAGGAGATAGACTTACAGGTCACCAATGACTCCATCATAAATTTGAGTTCCGTCACTTTATCTGAAACCGAAAATAGGCTTCTGAACAAGGGCCTGAAATTTTCCCCAATGGTAAAACTCAACAAATTCGAGACATTTATTGGTGTGGAAAAATTCATGCGACGTTTATGTTTAAAAAAATATTTTCTAAAAAACCCTATATGTAGAGAAAATAACCCTACGGTAGTACAAGAACAATACATCCATACAGATTTAAAAAATCCATCAAAAAAAATACCCAAGAAATGAAATGAGCGAAGAAATGACCACTTTTAAAAAATGCGTAGAAACAGATTTGCGCAAAATAAAAGACAAAACGAGGTATTCGCGTCAAAACCTAACGAGAGAGGAGATAATAGCACTGAAAAATTTACTAAAAAATAACAACGTGGTGATCCACCCAGCCGATAAGGGTGGATCAATTATAATGCAAGATATAGATAAATATAACAAAGAATGTCTGAGACAACTGTCCGACGCAGGGACTTATAGAAAATTATCAGGAGACCCAACTCAACAGTTCTATCAAGAACTTGTGAGTTTTGGGGAAGAAGGAATGGCCAAGGGGATCCTAAAACAAGAAGAATTCAATTTTATACTCAATAGATTTCCGAGAATACCGGTATTTTATACAATACCTAAGATACATAAGGATGCACTCAATCCACCAGGGCGCCCTATTGTCTCAGGGATTGATTCTCTGACATGCAACTTGTCCCACTACATTGATGTACTGCTACAACCCAGAGTGAAAAAAATGCCCTCCTATACGAAAGATACCACTCAAATGATCAAGACCATTGAAAATATGGTTTTTGAGGAACACTGGTTGATGGGTACATTAGATGTACAATCTTTCTACACAGTCATCAACCATAGACAGGGCATAGAAGCAGTTAGGGTTAAACTGGAACTAGAAGACAGATTGGTCCACGACCAAATATAATTTTTAACCAATGGCATTGATTTTATACTGTCCCATAACTATTTTAACTTTAATGGGGACTTTTATTTACAAACACAGGGCACTGCCATGGGCACCAGGTTCGCCCCCAGTTATGCCAATTTGTTTATGGCCAATTGGGAGGAGCACACCATCGCCCCCCGACTGGTGATGTATTTTTTATATGGTAGTCTGGAAGGGAGAAGTTGGACATTTTTTTAGCAGCAATTAATTTTAATGAATATAATCTTAAATTTTCTGGAACCATTAGTACTGAAAAAGTGGAATTTTTAGATCTAAGCATTTATGTGGAAGAAAGTAGGGTGAAATGTTGTACCTATACGAAACCTTCCTCCAGGAACAGCTATATTTTATATAGCAGTTGCCACCTCCCGAGTTGGCTAATAAATATACCTCAGGGCCAATTCCGGAGGTTAAAGCGCAACTGCACTGTAAAGGAGCGTTTCTAAACAGAAGCAAAAGAAATGAAGGATGCATTCCTCGAGAAAAATTACCCTGTGGGTCTCCTAGAAGGAGCCCTTAACAAGGTTAGGGATATGGAGAGGGAAGATTTTTTTAAGGAAAGAGAAGATAGAGAAAAAGACAAAGAACAGAAGGAAGGAGAAATACGGATGGTTTTACCTTTTAGTAGTGATTATAAAAAGGTACAAAAAATAATACGGAGACACTGGCACCTAATACAAAAGGATAAAACCGTAGGCCCTGCCATTCCTGTGAATCCCTTAATTACATTTACAAAAGCCCCCAGCTTAAGTAATAAAGTAGCCCCAACGATCAAACGGCAAAGCAAGCAAGGGTGCTCAGTCCAAGGGTGGGCAAAAATTAATGTTTTTTTTATATGTGGGCAGTGCGGTAACTGCAAAAATACAGATTTTCCACGGAAAACCAGTGAAATTATCTCCACTACCAACAAGTATAAACACCCAATTAAAGAATTTCTATCCTGTAATTCCACTGATGTAATTTACATCATAGAATGTCCTTGTAGAAAACAATATGTGGGGAGGACGATAAGGACATTGAAAAAACGGATTTCTGAACATATGGCCAACATCAGAAAAGGATTGGAGACACATTCCTTATACAATCATTTTAAAATAGTACATAATAAAAATCCAAAGGGTCTGAAATTTGCGGGCATAGATAAGGTGAATAGAGATTGGAGGGGGGGCAACCATATCAACAAATTGTCAAGGTTGGAGACACAGCGTATCTTCGAACTAAACACTCTACTCCCGGGAGGGCTAAATGCAGAATTTGAGTTGTTTGGTTTTCTCTAAAAAGTAGGGGTGGGTGCCCCCTGCTGAAGGCCAACCCAACCTTTTTTGTCTATTAGGTGGGATGGTCCTTGGCAGGGGGCTCCCACTCCCTTCCTCACATATCCCCCCACTCCTAAGACTTTACGGAATATTGAAAATATTGGAAATATCGAATGGCAAGACCCAAATAGTTATATTGAAACTGCTCATTTGTAGTATTTATTAATGAATTTTGTATTTTTTAGAAGTATGTTCTCATGCAACTGTTTTTTATCACTTTGAACTTATAGACTTAATTGTTATGTATTGTCCACTACCCAACAGACAGTAGGGAACATGAGCAGATGTTTTATTATATTCTATTTTATAAAAAAAAAAAATGGTGTGTGCAAAAACGCATGAAAACCGCATGGGTGCAGATGCGTTTTTTGGTGCAATACAACCAGCAGAGAGAGACAAGTCACTGGTATGAATATTTTTTAAAACTGATATTGCTTTGATGTGTTTTTAATAGTTTTTGTATAAACATGATGTAGGTTATTGAATACTATTATTTATAAACTCAATACGCTGGAAGCATAAAAGAAACAAATCTCCATGTGTTCTAGGAGCAAACATTAGCTCCAGTAAACTGTGGGTCCCGATTCCGGTCAGGATCCATGCCGGGTTTTGAAGAAGTAGTCTAGGACTATAAAAGGAAGCATTTTTAGGGGGACTGGTAGCTACTGAGGAAGGGTCAATCTTATGCCCCGAAACGCGTCTAGCTCTAACAGGACCCCGAATTTTTAAGGAGTGAGGACCAACAGATAGTGCCGGAACCTCGTACCATACTGCTCAACACCACGATAAGGTTCAAGTATAAGGAATCCGTGACAGCCTACAGCAGAGACCGGGCTGCACATGCCAAACTTTTACCTACGTGGGATTTCAACAACCTGACCGCTCAAAAAAGTCTGGAGGTAATTAAAAACACGACCCAGCAGAGCGACGGTGTGCAGCGAAGTGGTGAGGAGAACCTTTCCGGTAAGACTATCTTTTTCATCAAATATTTGCTGACAGGAGATTTAACAAGACTTAAATGCTATTAGCCCAGTGGGACGCTACTGGTTGAATATAGAGCGGGACGCCGCTATACCTGTTTGTTGTGGGACTATCACGTCACGGTGCCTCTAACTGTTACCTTGGAGCTTCAGAACTTTGTCAGTGAGTTGGGGAACAACTCGCATTTGTAGTTTTCCCAGCGAACATTCAGCATATGCGATATGTATGCGTTTTTACTTTGCGATTTTTTGAATAATATATGATGTACCTTTTTATTGTCGTTTTATTGCAGGAATATGCCATGTGTAGTTTATAATACCCATCTAGATTCAGAGTGCCAGCTTTAGTGAGCAAGTGCTGTTTTATATATAGCTTTCCTACAGGAGGGCCATATTCTCTCTTTTATTGTCGTTTTTATTGCCTTATATATCAATAAATATCTGTGTGATCCCTGTATCCTGAGAGTGCCCAGTTCATTTATCACAAGTTTCACGTTATTTTAGTGGACTGGGTGAGTCCACTTTACTGAGTGCACCTCTGCTTGGTCCTTGTGTGTTCCTTTGCGCCTCATTTACCTTTTTTAATTGTGAGAAATAGTCGACCATAAATATTCGATAATAATATTCGATGATAAATATTCAATGATGAAATTGGCTGGTAAAATTCGAAGGTAAGAAAATCACAAAAGAATGAACCATCAAGTTTTTCCGAATATTCGGGTTATGTGCCAGCTACTGACCGATTTTTAACACTCATAAAGTCAGTCGCCAAGATTCGGAACACAAATGGAAGTCAATAGTGTATGGAGCGGCGTTCCACTCGCTACAAACAGACAGCGGCGTCCCGCTGTATTTTAGACTGAAAAGCGATCGCTTGATTCTGAATGGAATTTGCACAGTCTTACCGGGAGGTCTTTTAAATGGACTTCAGGCCCTCGACACGGTCTACCTTCTTTGAGGATTAGGATTCCGGTCTCAAGGGCTGTTTGGTTAAGTTTGAGTGGTTTCTTTCTTCTGCGGTTCGATATTTCATACGATGATGTCTATGCCTCCTCAGTCTGGCAATGTGCTTTTCCAAATGGGGGTAATACCAGACGCGTTTCGGGGTTTTAGAGCAGTGACCCCTTTATCAGTCGTTAACATCCCCTATTCATGCCCCACCTTTATAGTGGCAAAGTGTGTATGAAAACCTGTTTTGGAATACGATTTTTTGAATGTCCCTGGGTCTCAAATTTTCCCAAAAGAACCTCACATATATCTGCATATAAAACTATCAACATTCTTACTGGCCGACTAATAGTATAAAAATGTATATATATAAATTTACCACAATATATCATAGAACATATTTCTTAAATGGGACATAAAAAATATATATAAAAGCACAAGAACATAAAAAACGTGAAAACCCACTGTTTGCAATTTGCTAGACAAAAAACCTTTTATGTAGTTACTCTACATCTTCTTCTGGATCATATAGTATAAAAAACGCACCGGTATCGCATGCGTTTCAAGTGTTCCTTGTATTTATTCACCAATTTTTGCCTGTGATATACCCCTGCTCTACATAGCAGACAGTGAAATACATTTCACAAATGCATATGTTACATTGTTGGGTGACATATTCTCATCTTTTGCGCTAGAAAGTACATTCGCGGCCTACGCTGCATTTATGACAGTCCAATAAAACCATTAAATACTGATGTTACATTGTTGGTTGAAGAAATAACACTATTTGTGCTAGATAGTACATTTGCAGTCTGCGCTGCATTTCTGGCAGTCAAATAAAACCAGTAAATACTGCTGTTACATTGCTGTTTGAGAAATTCACATTTTTTTGTGACCGTGAAGTAATTGTGTTAAATCCAACTGTCACACTGTTCTGTGACGTCAAGAAATGTTTTCTCTTTATGACACCGGCACAGCCTTACTGTCAGTGAACTTAATTGTTGACTATTGGTGGTTACATTGTCGCCTGACATAAACCATCTGTTAGTTTTGTGGGTGAACGCAAAGAATGAGGAGAGCGTCAAATAAGGGACGTGGCCGTGGTCGTGGTGCTGCTGGTGTTGGTGGAGCTCCTGTTGCAGGGAGAGGACGTGGTCGATCTGTGTCAGCTACACGCCCCAGTGAAACATCTTTCTCAGGTGCGAGTAGGCGACAGAACCTTCAGCGTTATTTGGTAGGCCCAAATGCGGCTCTACGAATGGTGAGGCCGGAACAAGTACAGGCAATAGTAGATTGGGTTGTTGACAGTGCATCCAGTCCCTTCACATTTTCTTCCACCCAGTCCTCTTCTCAGGGCCGTTTCTTGGACCGGGCGGGCCAGGCGGTCGCCAGGGGCGCTGTCAGAAGGGGGCGCCCTCTTGTTGTCGTTCCTCTGTGACTCTCCTGTGCCCTGGTTCCCTCCGTCGGATCTCTCCTGCCCTGCGACTGCGCCCTGCACCCGAGTCATCTCTTATCTACCGTGTCCATACGTACCTCTAGTCACTCAGCTCCAGTATGTGCGGGCGGCGCTCCTCCCACTAGGCGGCGCAGGCGCGTGACGTACAGTGAGTGAGTGAGCATGCCGCCAGTACTGCCTGCCGGTTACCGCCCGGAGCAGTGCTGAAAAAGAAGCCTGCTGTGAGTGAGAGGCGAGCCTGAGTCTGTGGCACAGTGGGTCACTGGGTGCGTCACCGTGACCGTCCGTGCAATGTGGTTACACACATTTTCACAATGGGGGGCGAGGGCCGATGCGGGGGACATAAAAATGGGGGCCACTTTGGGGGACATTATTTTTAATAAGGATCACTATGGACATTATTTAGAATGGAGGCTGCTGTGGGTGTCATTATAACTGAATAATGTCTGATATGCCAAGTCCTGAGTTATATTACCCTGCCCTGTATAATAATGTACCCTGATACCCCTTAGTTATATTGCCCCAGCGGGGTAATATAACTAAGGGGTATCAGTGTACATTATTATACAGGGGTAATATAACTGAGGAGGCCTATAAGGGGACATTATACAAGGGTAATATAACTTATATTACCCCTGTATAATGTCCCCTGATAGCCCTCCTAAGTTATATTACCCCTGTATAATAATGTACCCTGATACCCCTTAGTTATATTACCCCTTGTTACCTCATGTACAGAGTCCGATGAGGAAGAACCAAAAAAACATACTGCCCAGTGGACGTCATGTTCTTAGACGTTGCCCCCCAGCCGAAGTGGTGTCCAAGAACCCCAAGGTCCAAGCCAAGTAATTGTAAGTTTTCATGTGGAGTATGTTTATGTTATACACATATAGCCTACACTGTGCCACACAATATACAGTATACTCTACACCGTGCCACACAATATACAGTATACTCTACACCGTGCCACACAATATACAGTATACCTCTACACTGTGCCACACAATATACAGTATACCTCTACACTGTGCTACATAATATACAGTATACTTCTACACTGTGCCACATAATATACAGTATACCGCTACACTGTGCCACACAATATACAGTATACCTCTACACTGTGCCACACAATATACAGTATACCTCTACACTGTGCCACACAATATACAGTATACCTCTACACTGTGCCACACAATGTACAGTATACCTCTACACTGTGCCACACAATATACAGTATACCTCTACACTGTGCTACACAATATACAGTATACCTCTACACTGTGCCACACAATATACAGTATACCTCTACACTGTGCCACACAATATACAGTATACCTCTACACTGTGCCACACAATATACAGTATACCTCTACACTGTGCCACACAATATACAGTATACCTCTTCACTGTGCCACATAATATACAGTATACCTCTACACTGTGCCACATAATATACAGTATACCTCTACACTGTGCCACATAATATACAGTATACCTCTACACTGTGCCACACAATATACAGTATACCTCTACACTGTGGCACACAATATACAGTATACCTCTACACTGTGCCACACAATATACAGTATACCTCTACACTGTGCCACACAATATACAGTATACCTCTACACTGTGCCACACAATATACAGTATACCTCTACACTGTGTAGGGGTTATACTGTTTATTGTACAGCATGGCACGGAGGTTATATTGTCCGGCATGGTGGAACCTCCATACATTTTATGTACAGTATACAGTAATCCTTGCACTATGCCATACAATATACAGTATAATCCATACACCATGCTATACAATGTACATATAATCCATACACCATGCCAATATACAGCATAGTTCATACACCATGCTGTACAGCATATATTATAATCCTGTACATCCTGTATATACTGTAAATCATGGTGTATGAATAAAATAAATAAATAAATAAATGAATAAAAAGGTATCTCTGCATACCGCAATACTCTCGTATTTTATCTTATTTATATATACTTATTTAGTTTTTTCCAGTAATATGATTAACTGGTGAAAATTATTAGTGCCCCCCCATTTTTGACTGCGTATCTTCTGTGCCCCCCCCCTATATATTGCTCCTAGAGTCGCCGCTGCTCACTGCCGTAGGGTACCGTCTGGATAGGGAGCTCAGGGAGGAGGCGCCACAGGCAGGAGGCAGGCCGGGAGGACGGGCGAGCGCAGCGTGACTCACTACTTCACACGCACGCCGCCGACTTTATGAATGAAGCAGGCGGCGCGGGCACGTTACATAGTAGTCACGCTGCGCCCGCCCGTTCTCCAGGCCTGCCTGCCTTCTCCCTCCTACCTCACGTGGGACTTGACTGTTGGCTGTCTGTGTGGCTGCTCTAAATGCTAGCCTAAAGTAAAGTAATAAATAAGGAGGTAAGCCTACAGGGCCCAGCTGCCCAGGGCTGGATGAAAGATAATTTTTTTTATTATGCCTAGCGCCTAGTTAGTGTATTGTGTTACACATTAGGCAAGTCATCAAGATTAGACTAAGTGAGCGGGGCCCTAGAAATTCTACTACATGGGGCCCCACTCACTTAGTCTAATCTTGCCTAACATGAATGTAGGCATAATAAAAATTATCTTTCATGCAGCCTGCATGAAAGATAATTTTTATTATGCATACACAGGTTAGGCAAGATTAGACTAAGTGAGCGGGGCCCCATGTAGTAGAATAGTCACTGCTCGGGTCCCCGCGTTGTCATTATATAAGCAGATGCGACGTATGCTGCGTATTCACTTCTTGGCGAGTTTAGCTATTTTGTTAACTATATCATATTTGATCTATTTTTTATGAAGTACCCTGGTGTCTCAGTACGACTACTGATACACTGTGGGCCGAAGACTTCCAATGACAGCGTGGCTCCATGACTAAGATCCGATTTCTGTAAGGACTCTGTGATCACGAAAGAACATTTTGTACATGGAAGCGTCTTCTTTTCTTTATAATTTTGCAAGTAACAATAACAAACAGGACTGGATCTCCAAATTGGGATTATATTCTTGACAATAACACTGCAGATGAAGACAAACAGAAGACGCAACCCTGTAACAGGCATTCACAAAATGCATGTCTATGGGCTTTTTGCATTCATTATTTTTATATTTTTTTGAGTTTTTGAAATTCCCGTTTTCTCCACGGCCATAATGTAATTCAATGATGAGGCAGTTTCTCTTCATTCAGTAACCTAAAAATGCAAACATAGGTAAGAAATGCAGAATCAAAAACGTGTCACAAAGTATGCGATTACGCACAGTTTGTGTGAAACCTACCCGAGTGCAGAAGTTGGTACAAGATGGAAAATCAGTAATGTTTTGACTACAATGGAGAAATCTGGAGTTCTTGTTAGGTTTCTGTATGGATCTTCATGGGACACTTACATTGGATGGTTCACAACTTCCCTTATCCTGTAATGTCTGCTTCTGACCATCACTTCACTAAGAAAATTACATTTTTTCAGCAGCTACCCAGGTGGCAATACAGATTTAAATAGACTTTGAAAGGCTTTCCATCTGGACAAGGAAAGCTGGCGAATCTCGGTAGTCCTACCAGGCATACTACATTCTTAGTATGTAAGTAACAACTACATTAGAACTTTACCTAAGTACCTAATTCTTTATACAATTGTATTGTGCTTTTCTCTTTGCAAGACAATTCTAAATGCCACCACCTAAGCCTTCAGGCGCACAATTATGCAAAAGGAAACGGAAAGAGAAGAGTGAAGATGAGAAAGGTGCTAAATTCATGGCTATGTTCTTGCAGAAGGAAAGTCCAGCAGCTAATCATAATCAACAGAATATTTCTACTGAAACTGCACCAAACGATTCTGAAGGTCAGACCACTTTGTCACTTCAAGAACATGGTACTTCATCTGGACATGTGCAGCAGACATCAAGTTGTGTGCTCTCTACACCTGAACCTGAAATATGTGGCCCAGAATTTACATCAGAAACTGAGCAATCTGAACCAGAAAACTTAGATGCATTGTCCTGTCCTCAACCAGAAAGTAGTGTTGAAGAAAGGGATTCTGTAGAAGCACCTGAACTCCCACAAAGTCCACAAGATAAGACAGCTTTCCCCAACCAAGATATTTCCTTATGGCCAAAATCAATGAACAGTCGTATGTGAGACCACATTGTCTTGCAAGGACCACAGCCCTTACCTGCTTCAAATTTTGTGTACCCCCAAGACAGGGACAACCGTCATTTTTCATCATTCTATGGTTACGTTGTGCTACCAAACAAGGAGCAGGTACTTAGGCGATGGCTTCAGTACTCTGTTTCCGCAGACAGAGTTTACTGCTTTTGCTGTAAATTGTTTGATCCTAATCCAAAATCTAAACTTGGAACTGAAGGCATTAACAACTGGAAACATGTTGGTGATTACATTTCATCTCATGAATTATCTAGTGCACATATAAAAGCACGTCATTTGTGGATTGATGCAGAGAACAGCCTTAAAAAAAATGCAGGCATTGATACAGATTTGCAAGCCCAGATTACACAAGAACGCAATCGCTGGAGAGAAGTGTTGGAAAGAATTATAGCAGTAACTGTATATTTGGCAACTAATAATTGAGCTTTTCGGGGCTCATCAAATAAATTGCATACACCAAATAATGGACTTTTTATTGGGCTTATCCAGCTTCTTGGCAAGTTTGAACCAGTAATGCAAGATCACTTAAAACGAGTTACCTCAAAAGAAGTCCATGCACATTACTGTGGAAATATAATCCAAAACGAAATAATCAATTTAATGGCCTCTCAGGTGAAAAACTGTATTTTAGAAAAAGCCAAATAAGCAAAGTACTTTTCTGTGATGTTAGACTGCATACAGGATGCGAGTCATACAGAGCAACTATCGTACACCTTACGGTTTGTTGACATTGATAGTGAACATGTTGCAATAAGGGAGCACTTTATTGGCTATCGTCCTGCTAGTGACACATCTGGTAAAGGTCTTGCTAACCTCCTTTTAGAGGAAATTTCAAAATGCAGCCTGGAAATGAACAATTGCCGAGGACAAGGATACCACAATGGTGCCAACATGGTTGGCATGAACAAAGGAGTACAGTCAAGAATCTTACAACAGTACCGTCGGGCATTTTTCAACCCATACGGTTGTCATCGTTTAAATTTAGTTACTGGTAATGCTTCAAAGTCATCAGTGAAATCTGTCAATCTGTTTGGTGTTTTGCAGAGACTTTACACACTATTTGCCTCATCTTCTAAACGGTGGTGTATTATTAGTGATCATGTCAAGCATCTCACCCTGAAGAAAGTGTGTGCTACACGTTGGGAATGTCGAGTCGAGAGCTTAAAAGCAGTAAGATATCAATATGTCAAAATTCATGATGCTCTCTTAGATTTAGAAGAAAATCTTGATGATCACACTCCTGCTTCAGAAGCAAGATCTCTTTCTGCAATGATGGAGGACTTCAGCTTCATTGTCACTCTTATCATATGGTATGATCTTCTCTTTCAGGTAGACATTGTGAGTAAATCCATGCAGTCCAGAGACATGTAAATAAATTGTTGTAATAATTTGTTACAAAATTGTACTGCATTTGTCAAGAAATTTCGGGATTCTGGATACGAATCTGCAAAGATTGCTGCCATAGAAATAGCCTTGGCCTTGGGCATTGAAGCACAATTTATGACAAGAAAAAGACCTACAGTAGGTGAACCCGATTTTGTGTCAATCTCGCCGTATTTCTCGGCGAGATTGAGCACATACGAGCCCCATCGCGGGAGCCAGCGCCGAGCTGGCTTGCCGCGATGGAGAGCAAGTGCGTCATAGAAGAGGCGGGAGATCCGACTTGGATTCCCGCCAATTCTACACGTGTGCGGCGTTTGTTATGAATCCTGAGGGGGAAGTCCCCGCCGGATTTTAAATAAAAATCCGGCCTGGGTCCCGCCCTCAGGAGCATACCGGGCCCTTAGGTCTGTTATGGGTTGTAAGGAGAGCCCCCCCTACGCCGAAAAAAACGGCGTAGGGGGTCCCCCTACAATCCATACCAGACCCGTATCCAAAGCACGCTAGGAAGGGAGTGGGGACGAGCGAGCGCCCCCCCCCCCCTCCTGAGCCGTACCAGGCTGCATGCCCTCAACATGGGGGGTTGGGTGCTCTGGGGCAGGGGGCGCACTGCGGCCCCCCCACCTCAGAGCACCCTGTCCCCATGTTGATAAGGACAGGGCCCCTTCCCGACAACCCTGGCCGTTGGTTGTCGGGGTATGCGGGCGGGAGGCTTAACGGAATCTGGGAGCCCCCTTTAATAAGGGGGGCCCCCAGATACCGGCCCCCCACCCTAAGTGAATGAGTATGGGGTACATCGTACCCCTACCCATTCACCTGCAAGAAAAGTGGTAAAAACACAAATAAACCACACAGTGTATTAAAATATTTTATTTTTCTGCTCCGGAGGCCGCCCCCTGTCTTCTTTATTAGCTCTTTTACCAGGGGGGGCTCTTCTTCTTCCGATATCCCGACGGGTCTTCTCCGCTATCCGGGGGGGTCTTCTCAACTCTCCGGGGTTCTCCTTCTGTCTTCTCCTTCTGTCTTGTTGTCTCCTTCTGTCTTCTGTCTCCGGGGGGGGCTCTTCTTCTTCCGATATCCCGACGGGTCTTCTCCGCTATCCGGGGGGGTCTTCTCAACTCTTCGGGGTTCTCCTTCTGTCTTCTCCTTCTGTTCTTCTTCTGTCTTCTCCTTCCTTCTTGTTGTCTCGGCGCACCCCGGTTCTTCGTCTCGCGAGACTCGGCGCACCCCGATTCTTCTCTCTGTTGTTGACTCGGCGCACCCCGGTTCTTCGTCTCGCGAGACTCGGCGCACCCCGATTCTTCGTCTCGCGAGATGAAGAACCGGGGTGCGCCGAGTCAACAACAGAGAGAAGAATCGGGGTGCGCCGAGACAACAAGAAGGAAGGAGAAGACAGAAGAAGAACAGAAGGAGAAGACAGAAGGAGAACCCCGAAGAGTTGAGAAGACCCCCCCGGATAGCGGAGAAGACCCGTCGGGATATCGGAAGAAGAAGAGCCCCCCCCGGAGACAGAAGACAGAAGGAGACAACAAGACAGAAGGAGAAGACAGAAGGAGAACCCCGGAGAGTTGAGAAGACCCCCCCGGATAGCGGAGAAGACCCGTCGGGATATCGGAAGAAGAAGAGCCCCCCCCGGAGACAGAAGACAGAAGGAGACAACAAGACAGAAGGAGAAGACAGAAGGAGAACCCCGGAGAGTTGAGAAGACCCCCCGGATAGCGGAGAAGACCCGTCGGGATATCGGAAGAAGAAGAGCCCCCCCTGGTAAAAGAGCTAATAAAGAAGACAGGGGGCGGCCTCCGGAGCAGAAAAATAAAATATTTTAATACACTGTGTGGTTTATTTGTGTTTTTACCACTTTTCTTGCAGGTGAATGGGTAGGGGTACGATGTACCCCATACTCATTCACTTAGGGTGGGGGGCCGGTATCTGGGGGCCCCCCTTATTAAAGGGGGCTCCCAGATTCCGTTAAGCCTCCCGCCCGCATACCCCGACAACCAACGGCCAGGGTTGTCGGGAAGGGGCCCTGTCCTCATCAACATGGGGACAGGGTGCTCTGAGGTGGGGGGGCCGCAGTGCGCCCCCTGCCCCAGAGCACCCAACCCCCCATGTTGAGGGCATGCAGCCTGGTACGGCTCAGGAGGGGGGGGGGGGCGCTCGCTCGTCCCCACTCCCTTCCTGGCTGGCCGGGTAGCGTGCTTTGGATACGGGTCTGGTATGGATTGTAGGGGGACCCCCTACGCCGTTTTTTTCGGCGTAGGGGGGGCTCTCCTTACAACCCATAACAGACCTAAGGGCCCGGTATGCTCCTGAGGGCGGGACCCAGGCCGGATTTTTATTTAAAATCCGGCGGGGACTTCCCCCTCAGGATTCATAACAAACGCCGCACACGTGTAGAATTGGCGGGAATCCAAGTCGGATCTCCCGCCTCTTCTATGACGCGCTTGCTGGGATGTGCTGTCGCTATCCCAGTGAGTGCGAGATCTCGGCACCACGTCGCCGAGTATCAGCGCGACGCTGTCGTGCTGAAAACACAATCTCACAAACACCTACTGTAGCAAGAAAAAACCTATGAGAGTCAAGATGAAACTATTTCTGATGCAAAAGAGCATTTCAAAATATCAGTTGTTTATCCCTTGATAGACAACATGACTGCTTCATTGGAAAGGCGTTTCTCCCAGCTATCTAAACACAATGAACTGTGGGGCTTTTTGTACAACATTCTGAGTTTGCCAGAAAAAGAAACACTACAAAATATGTGCAAGACATTAGAAGACATTTTAACCCAGCCTACAGGGGTAGACCTTGAAGGGAAACAGAGTGACATTGATGGGCAACAATTGTTTGAAGAGCTGAAACATATTCAGCCAATGATTTCCCAATCTTTAATTACACCTTTGGAAGTTTTGGAATCATAAATTACACACAGTCACATGATCTTTACCGAAATATATGGATTGCAATGAGGATTTTGCTGACTATTCCCATTACCGTTGCAAGTAGTGAAAGGAGCTTTAGCAAACTTAAAGGGGTATTCCCATCCTAATGATCACTGTTAAATCTCTTAATGATTTAACAGTGATCATTTTTCTAAATATATTTAATTAACTAATTCCCACCCCTTAGAAGAAAATGAACATATACTTACCTGACTGTTGTCTTCCGTCTCCCCTGGTTATGGCCACCGCTCTTCTCAGAAATCGCGGTGGCCGCGCTTGCGCAGACGACTTCTTCTCTTTTCCCGTCCGGCCGCGTGCAGTCCCGAAAGCGCACGCCGAGGCCGCGCATGCGCTATGGTGATTTCTTCCTGGCCAGTATAGTTTACTTGCCAGGAAGAAGTCACCAGGGCGCATGCACGGCGGCGTGCGCGTTCAGTCCAGCGCGCGGCCGGGAGAAGACTTCAATCAATATGGAGCCTGCCCCCTGCCGAAACCAGGAAGTGGACAGCGAGCAGGTAAGTATGAAACTGCGTGATGAGAATACCCCTTTAAATTGATAAAAACATATCTACGTACCACAATGACGGATGAAAGGTTATCATCACTTGCAATTCTTTCCATCGAAAGTGAACTAGATGAAAAGCTAGACTATTCAGCAGCTATAGATGCTTTTGCAGCTGCAAAGTCTAGAAAGGTGGATTTTTTCTAAAACTTTTTCCATCACATTTGTTGAACTGTTTCCTGAATACATCAATAATCAACTCCAGTTCCGTTACAATTGTTACATTTTCTTGTGTTACAAAAGACAGAAATGGATGTTTTTCTGTAGCCGTTTACTTTATTCTTTAGTAGACTGATCATAGTTATCATATTTATCATAAAAGTAAGACATGCTTTTGTTATTTAAAATAGTAACATAGGCAATTTCTACAAATCTGGGATATAACACACAGACTACTTGATACCAGTGGCCTTCTGAAATCTACACCTTTGTGGGATTTAAGTATACCAGACCTTTGTAACTTGCACTGTGCTCGGCTTTGGATTAATAAGGGACTTGTTCCTATAGCAGATACTTGACTCTGGTTCTATTATTCTATTTGCAACCCTGGCCTCAGAATATGCCCGCCCTCAGTCCATATGCAATTGTCGCACGCTCTTAGATCACAATATTCAACACAATATTCAACCATTCCGCCATGTCATTTCAGAGTCTGTCATACTCAATATCCTCACTGGTCTTTCCCCTAAAAAACTGATCTCAGTATTATGTTCTGCTATTATGCTGCCTGGTGCTAGCTGCAGAGCCTACGTAAAAAAAAATGTACTTGGGAGAGGGAGGTTGGTCCGCTGGATGATGAGGAGTGGGAGAGTACCCTCTCTGCTGTGGTCCAGGTCTCGACACACTTGTGTGATGGGCTTCTTGCCCTTTACCATAGAGCCCATCTTACTCTGGTACTTCTCGCTAAATACCGCCAAGGTTAATCGGACCTTTGCCCTAAATGTGTTTTAGAGAGAGTTTCATTTTTCTATATCAGGTGGCTCTGTCCTGAGGCCAGTACATAGTGGTCTCAAATAATGCCCTTCCTGCACAATCGTATGGGCTGTCTCATTTCAGTAGATCCTAAGATTTGTCTTGTAAACATTATCCCTGAAACCATCACTAGCAAAACTACTAGGGTGTTCCTCCTTGTGTCCCTAAACATTGCATGAAAGCTCTATACCAAATTCTGGATTCAGCTGTTGGTCCTGACTGAGAAACACTGGATCTGGTTGGTTAATGCCATTCTCCTGTATCACAAAGCACTTTATCAGGCAAGAGGTGTGCATCATTGGTTTCTCAAAATTCTGTCGGTTTGGAAGCATTCCCTGCATTCTTCCATATGAGCCTTGCCATCTATGCTTTGAATCTGGTTTTATATGTTACTTGGTTTTTGTACATTTACTTGCGTGTTGAGACCTGCTGTGATTGGGTTTTAGTTAGTTAATAAATGCTAACATGACAGTTTTTTGGTTTTGCACATTATTGATGATTGTATTTCATGACTACTCTTCTAAGGGTATTGCCTTCCTTTATACTGCAGTTCTCCTGCACCACTCTGCCTGCCACTTTTAGCAGTTTAAGCAGTAATTTATTATTTTCTTTTGCTCTCAATAAATCTTGTGTTAAGCAAAAAAAAAAAAAATTATATATATATGGTGAGAAGGTTGCAAGTACTCGTCTGATATGATTTCATCGAGCAGTTTTGATGGGGGGGGGGGGAGTTTTTTTGACACTCGCCCTGAGAGAAATTTTACCTTGAAACTGCACTGCCTCTGCTGAAAGCTGAGTTAGCACCTGCAGCCCATGGTCATATGTCTTTCACCGCACCCCCTTGTAAATCAGGCAAGCAGTCTGAGCCCCAAGTCATGCTGCAGTCTCTTCTGCTTTTTGATGGACTCTGCTAGCGGTGGTCGCACAGAGGCACCAGCACAGCAAAAGAGGGAGCAGGGTGCAAAAGTGTCTGTTACATTCTTGGGTGACATTTTACCAGTTTTGCAGTGAATAAACCCCTGCTCTGCATAGGTGACAGCGACCTAAATTTTGTAAAATCGTCTGTTCCATTGGTGGGTGACATTTTACCATTTTTGCCGTATACAAACCCCTGGTCTGCATAGGTGACAGGGACCTAAATTTCTAAAATTCGTCTGTTAGGCCGAAGGCACACGGACGTGAGCGGTCAGTGCTATCCCGGCCTGGCATACTGCTGACAGCAGGAGCGCACGGCGTCATTGGTTGCTATGTCGCCGTGTGCTTCATGCCGCCGCTGCACTACAGTAATACACTGGTATGATCTATACGACTGTATTACTGTAGTGCAGCGGCGGCATGAAGCGCACGGCGACATAGCAACCAATGACGCGGTGCGCTCCTGCTGTCAGAAGGATGCCAGGCCAGGATACCACGGTGGTGTGCATTTGGCCTTACATTGATGGTTGCCATTAACCCATTTTTGCCGGTGAAAAACCCCTGATCTGCATTGCTGACAGGGAACTAAATTTAGTAAAAATGTCTGTTACTGATCGGAAGACTACAAACACACGCTGGTAGACGCGCTGCTGATGGCATTCCCACCTGACACCGGGGGCACAGTGGAAGCACAAGGCGAAGGCAGAGGAGGAGGAAGAGGTCGCCAACGCAGCTGAAGCACCGCCAGCACCTCAGAAGGCAGGGTTAGCATGGCCGAAATGTGGAAAAGTTTTGTCAGCACGCCACAACAACCAGCACCTCCAGCTGATATGGAACGTCTTAGCAGGAGGCAGCATTTCAGCAACATGTGTAACATCCTTAAGTATGTCACCAAACTTCTGTTCCCCTGCTTCATAATGTTAATGTAATTGTGTTTTACCATCTTGTGTAATATAACTGTGTATTTGCTTTTATATGTATTTCTATGCCTGTATTTTGTATATATGCTGTAATTATTAATGTACACCAGCAGGTGGCAGCAGTATGCAGCAAGTCAGAGTTAGCTTCTAGCCTGGAACAGACCATTCCAGTCTAGTCTCCCCTACTTGAGCAGAAGTGAGTTGTCCCATGCCATGCTTTATGAGGAGGAGAAGGAAGTTAGCAGTGTGTGAGCCACCCCCTGCTGGGGTAGGCTGCGTTAGTAGGAGCTCCCAGAAACAGGGACCCCAACCAAGGATCCAAGCCTCGGCTGAGGCCCCAAGATCCACCTTCCCAGCCTGAGTCCCTTACCTCAGCTGGTAGACCAAGAAAGCAGCACTTCATAGAACTAATAGATCTCCAGGAAGAAACCATCATACCCTGCGAGCAGTCCTGTAAGTAAAGATCCCAAGACAAAGAGAAGATAAGTACCTCACCAGCTAGTCAGACCCAAACCAAGCAGACTAAAGACAGAGAAGAAGATATATACCTGCCAGATTCTAATAGGCGTATGATCAGATGCAGAATACATATAAATTCCTGTCACATATTGCCAAAACCTGGGACTCTAGACTATTGCTGTATACTTGTATGGATCAAAGCTGCATATCATACCACCAAGTAAAGACAAGTTGGACCCTATTATCTGTGTGGATTTCCATCATTCCTCAGTTACTCCTATTAACCACACTCAATTTTGTTGCATGTGAGCCAGGATACAGGAGTCCAGCCATACCACAGGTAGGAGACACCGTTGACACTACCATATCTGCTATACAGATAGTATTGCTGTGCCAAGAAAGCGCTGGACGTGCGCTACAGTATTCAAGGTGTTAATTCGATATTGTGGAATTCGCCATATTTGTTTAAAATGGCGCCTCATCTTCATGCCCAAAGACAAAGGAACGCCCTCTCAGGAGCGCGAAAATGTTGTCTACGCCCCCCAGATGCGGGAAAATCTAGCGACACCCCCTCAAGAAAGGAGCGAAGATGTCGAATACGCTCCTACAGGAGCGAGAAAAATCAAGACTGCCCACCATGAACTTTCTATTGTGGACCGAAGTGATAAAGTCACCGCCCCCTGGGCTGCACCCTCAGAACCTGCTATTTGCCAGAAGGAAGAAGAGGCCAATATGACGTTTCCCCAGCCTCGGTGGGACCAGATGGCCATCTGTGGAGAAGCCGTCTATGAGGAGCACCCACCGGAGATCCATGTCTCCCAAATATTGAAGAAAAGTGGACCCTCGGTGTTCGCTACCATGTTGGAGGTTGTGGATTCCTCCTTGGCCAAGACAGAAGCACCGCTCACCTTGCCCAGCATTCCGGAGGAGGCCGCTGCTGAAGTCCCGGCTCCTGCTGCCAAACTCAGACCTGATCGAGTTCCCGGAGGCTGTGGATCCCTCCGCTACATCAAGCGCTCCCACAGAAGACCAAGCATCACCCCAGATGGGCACCGACGCACAACCTGCTTCCGCGGAGGACGTCGCTGCATCAGCTGTGGAGAAGCCAGTCACCCAGATGGCGCCAGAGTTTCCCGAATACTACCAGGAGGCACCGGAACCAGCCGCCTGGCCGCAACCACAGGTAGGAGCTGCCACGCTCCCTGTGGCCCCGGCCCGGTCCATGCCCGTCCATCCACCATGTCCCGAAACCCCAGCACCGGCCATCAGCCTTAGGCCTACCACGCCACTACCGCCTACTGGTGCGCGGAGGCGGCTGGAGATTCCACTCCGCCGCCCAGCTATGAGAAGCTCCGCAGCCTCAACCCTGAAGTGCCACACGAGATCACTGCTTTTGCCCAAACCGCATGGGAATATAAATCCGTGGTTGAGGAATGGGTGAAGCAGGTTATAGAGAACCCCCAGGCCAGAGACCCCAAGCTCACCAGGAGAACCGGAACCGTCCTGTGGTTCTCTGTTGAACGTGGTGTGGGTTTTGTGCAGGATAGCCACTCCGGCACAGAGCTATTTGTGGGACGTAGGTCCGTCAAAAGGCACTACTTGCCTCAGGCCCGGCATAACCTGTACTCTGGAGACCAAATATAGTACACCCCGATGCGGTCCATGCAAGGACTCTTTGCCGCTGGAGTCACCTTGCTACAGAAGCCACTTTCTCCTGCCATCACCCCAGAGACCTGGCAGGAGGATCCAGGCTCTGCGGGCAGGACCCGTTGCCTGCAAGAAGCACCAGATGGTTGTCTCCAATTTAAATAGAGGTCACAGCCTGCACCTGCACCTCTCATTCCAGACCTGTCGCCACCACCAACATTGAGAGTGGGACAGATTAACAACAGTGTCTTGACCTTCAACCCCAAGGTCCAACCTTGCTTCATGCCCCCCTACATGCTGCCCTGGAAGCAAACCCAGCAAGTTGCTCCAGCTCTCCCTGCACCCATGCAGCCAGAAGTTCTGCCAGTTCCTGCACCGGCTGTGGATTCCGGTTTGCATCAAGCCACTGCAGCGTTCTCCAGGCTGTCTGAACAGCCAACCCTTACAGCAACCGGTAGAGGGTGTCACGACCACCCCCGTGTAAATCAGACTTCTGACCGCCAGGACGCCCCAGCGTGGAGAAAAGCTCAACCGAGGGTGGACCGCGACGGGGGGGAGATTCAGAATTACCCAAACAGTCAATCCTGCACCCCCCTTATTTCTGCTGCCACCACGTTCGTGAGTGAACGACTCTATAATTGTAGGGATAGGGGTTCGGACCACTCACAGATCAGCCCCACTATCACGCTACAAGCTAACCCAATCGAGTCATAAAACAGTTATGTCTCTAATATCAGTCTACTATAAAACAGGTAGGTCTCTTCAGGGCGTACGAGTACTTTGTTGCAGTGGGGCTTAGAGCAATAAGAGAGAGACAATTTAAAAGATATGAAAATATCTTTTACTATAAGTAACACAGAAGTGAAACAAACAATGCATACAAAAATTTACAGAAAAATATTACAATAGCAAGCTGGAATCATGTGGAAAATAAACAGGGATAAAAAGAGAAATACTATCTTGGATTTTGCCTATGCAAAATCCAGGCACAAACTTACGTTCCAACGGACAGCCTATCGGCGATGTGACCACAGGGCAAAAAGCTCCCTCTCCCATTGCGCACTGACCTTTATGCCCCATTCTGTGGGAGGGTAAGGGGGGTTGGCCCAGCCAATCGCTGGCCAAGGGCTGCACGGTGGGTGTTCCGGCAGGAGGGTTTTGGGAGGGCCCGTTCGCCCCTCCCTGCTGCCGGCCAGGCCACTTTTCCCTAATTTTACAAAAGAGGCCCATAACTTTGCCGGCGTAATAAATATGAAAAACCGGGCACTTGTGCGTGGTCCCCCATGAATTTATGGACGATTCTATGGGTGACACCACACCTCTCTCCCCTCCAGGTGACTAGTAACCCATTTCCCAGTCTGGGAAGACCCCAGAGCTGCCAAGTTTGGACTCTCCTGGTTCCTCTGGGTGAGAGGTGCACTTTGAGGGTACCTACATTTTTGGGTCATAACTCCATATAGCCCCAATATGCTTTTTGGGGTTCTCAGAGCACGGTTCACATGTCTCTCCTATGCGCTCCCCCCTCCCAGCTATCTCTGCTTCTGATGTGTAAATTGAGCAGGCTGCAAGGAAGGGCCAACTAGCATGTGTTTAGCTTTCATGGTTTCAAAGGTGGGCAGGAGACGCATGGACTGGGGTCTGTCCATAGAAGTTTTCCAAGGTGTGAGGTGATCTCAGCAGGGGGTGATTAGAGTCTGTGGTCTCCAAAGGGCTACAGGAACGACCATATATGGACGTCCTGTTTCCAGATTAGATGTGGTTAATTTTTCTAAACTGACAGTCATTTTTTTAATAAGATCCGGACAGGGACGTGACATCGCGTCACAGAGGGCAGTGGCGCACCACTACCAACACTACCCTCAGCTACCAGCAGAGGCTAGAGCAACATCTAATGCACTTCAGCAGCTCTAGCAGTGATGAAGAGCTGGACACCTACCTGTAAGGTGTCCCCACTAGGGATGAGCGAACCCGAACTGTATAGTTCGGGTTCGTACCGAATTTTGGGGTGTCCGTGACACGGACCCGAACCCGAACATTTTCGTAAAAGTCCGGGTTCGGATTCGGTGTTCGGTGCTTTCTTGGCGCTTTTTTAAAAGGCTGCAAAGCAGCCAATCAACAAGCGTCATACTACTTGCCCCAAGAGGCCATCACAGCCATGCCTGCTATTGGCATGGCTGTGATTGGCCAGTGCAGCATGTGACCCAGCCTCTATTTAAGCTGGAGTCACGTAGCGCCGCAGGTCACTCTGCTCTGATCAGTGTAGGGAGAGGTTGCAGCTGCTGTTAGGGCGAGATTAGGCAGTGATTAACTCAGCAAAAACACTTAATTCAGTGATCGATCTACAGCTGTGGATCATTGAACTGCTGCTATTTAATTGCTCACTGTTTTTAGGCTGCCCAGAGCGTTTTTATGTCACTTTTTTCTTGGGTGATCGGCGGTCATTTTGTGTCTTGTGGTTGTGGTGCGCCAGCACAAGCTGCCACCAAGTCTATTTAACCATCAATAGTGTGGTTATTTTTTTGCTATATCCTACATCAGGGGCTTGGCTGTGCTTGCTATTTTATTGAGGGGTAAAATACAATTGCCAAAATAGCAGTACCCTAAATCTGGTGTTTCAGCTGTGGCTAGCCAATTGTAATACTGTCTGCTGTCTGCCGAAGCACAGTTTTTGTTCTGGGTTGAATACAATTCCCAACTTAGCAATTCCCTAAAAAAAAAAATTCTGCTGTATCAGGCCAAGTTTAAATCGATCCATAAAAGGGTATATTAGATTTAAGGTGCGGATAGTGTCATCCTCAATAACTTCACACGCTACCGTACATTTCCAAGTTTAATTCTGTCCGTAAACGTATACCTGTCACCCAACGCCTAAATAATAGGCCTAAAATTTATATTCAGCTAAATCTGTGTTTATTGCTGAGGCTGTTCAATTCAATTAGTGTCCGCCAAAGTACAGTTTTTGTTCTGGGTTGAATACAATTCCCAACTTAGCAATTCCCTAAATAATTTTTTTCTACTGTATCAGGCCAAGTTTAAATCGATCAATAAAAGGGTATATTAGATTTAAGGTGCGGATAGTGTCAGCCTCAATAACTTCACACGCTACCGTGCATTTCCAAGTTAAATTCTGTCCGTAAACGTATACCTGTCACCCAGCGCCTAAATAATAGGCCTAAAATTTATATTCAGCTAAATCTGTGTTTATTGCTGAGGCTGGTCAATTCATTTAGTGTCCGCCAAAGCACAGTTTTTGTTCTGGGTTGAATACAATTCCCAACTTAGCAATTCCCTAAATAATTTGTTTTTGCTGTATCAGGCCAAGTTTAAATCGATCCATAAAAGGGTATATTAGATTGAAGGTGCGGATAGGGTCATCCTCAATAACTTCACACGCTACCGTGCATCTCCAAGTGAAATTCTGTCCGTAAAAGAATACCTTTCATCCAGGGCCTAAATACTAGGCCTACAATTGATATTCCCCTAAATCTGTGGTTACTGCTGTGCCTGTATTAGTGTAATACGTTAAATAAATAGATAGCCAGATAGTGTTTAGGTGCCTGTAAAAAGAGGCCTGAATTTGAATTCAATACATTGGGCCAAATAATTTTTTTCTTATTGTGGTGAACGGTAACAATGAGGAAAACATCAAGTAAGGGACACGGACGCGAACATGGTCATGGTGGTGTTAATGGACCCTCCGGTGCTGGGAGAGGACGTGGCCGTTCTGCCACAGCCACACGTCCTAGTGAACCAACTACCTCAGGTCCCAGTAGCCGCCAGAATTTACAGCAATATTTGGTGGGGCCCAATGCCGTTCTAAGGATGGTAAGGCCTGAGCAGGTACAGGCATTAGTCAATTGGGTGGCCGACAGTGGATCCAGCACGTTCACATTATCTCCCACCCAGTCTTCTGCAGAAAGCGCACAGATGGCGCATGAAAACCAAGCCCATCAGTCTGTCACATCACCCCCATGCATATCAGGGAAACTGTCTGAGCCTCAAGTTATGCAGCAATCTCTTATGCTGTTTGAAGACTCTGCTGCCTTGGTTTCCCAAGGGCATCCACCTAGCCCTTCCCCAGCGGTGGAAGACATAGAATGCACTGACGCACAACCACTTATGTTTCCTGATGATGAGGACATGGGAATACCACCTCAGCACGTCTCTGATGATGACGAAACAAAGGTGCCAACTGCTGCGTCTTTCTGCAGTGTGCAGACTGAACAGGATGTCAGGGAGGAAGACTGGGTGGAAGACGATGCAGGGGACGATGAGGTCATAAACCCCACATGGAATGAAGGTCGTGCCACTGACTTTCACAGTTCGAAGGAAGAGGCAGTGGTGAGACCGAGCCAACAGCGTAGCAAAAGAGGGAGCAGGGGGCAAAAGCAGAACACCCGCCGCCAAGAGAGTTCGCCTGCTACTGGCCAACGCCACCTGGGACCGAGCACCCCAAAGGCAGCTTCAAGGAGTTCCCTGGCGTGGCAGTTCTTCAAACAATGTGCTGACGACAAGAACCGAGTGGTTTGCACGCTGTGCCATCAGAGCCTGAAGCGAGGCATTAACGTTCTGAACCTTAGCACAACCTGCATGACCAGGCATCTGCATGCAAAGCATGAACTGCAATGGAGAACACACCTTAAAAACAAGGAACTCACTCAGGCTCCCCCTGCTACCTCTTCTGCCTCGGCCTCTTCCTCCGCCTCGGGAGGAACATTGGCACCTGCCGCCCAGCAAACAGAGGATGTACCACCAACACCACCACCTCCGTCACCAAGCATCTCCACCATGTCACACGGCAGCGTTCAGCTCTCCATCTCACAAACATTTGAGAGAAAGCGTAAATTCCCACCTAGCCACCCTCAATCCCTGGCCCTGAATGCCAGCATTTCTAAACTACTGGCCTATGATATGCTGTCATTCAGGCTGGTGGACACAGACAGCTTCAAACAGCTCATGTCGGTTGCTGTCCCACAGTATGTTGTTCCCAGCCGCCACTACTTCTCCAGGAGAGCCGTGCCCTCCCTGCACAACCAAGTATCGGATAAAATCAAGTGTGCACTGCGCAACGCCATTGGTGGCAAGGTCCACCTAACCACAGATACGTGAACCAGTAAGCACGGCCAGGGAAGTTATATCTCCCTAACTGCACACTGGGTAAATGTAGTGGCGGCTGGGTCCCAGGCGGAGAGTTCTTTGGCGCACGTCCTTCCGCCGCCAAGGATCGCAGGGCAACATTCTTTGTCTCCTGTAGCCTCCTCCTCCTACTTGGCTTCCTCCTCCTCTTCTTCCACCTGCTCATCCAGTCAGCCACACACCTTCACCACCAACTTCAGCACAGCCCGGGCTAAATGTCAGCAGGCCATTCTGAAACTCATATGTTTGGGGGACAGGCCCCACAATGCGCAGGAGTTGTGGCGGGGTATGGAACAACAGACTGACGAGTGGTTGCTGCCGGTGAGCCTCAAGCCCGGTCTGGTGGTGTGCAATAATGGGCGAAATCTCGTCGCAGCTCTGGGACTAGCCGGTTTGACGCACATCCTTTGCCTGGCGCATGTGCTGAATTTGGTGGTGCAGAAGTTCATTCACAACTACCCCGACATGTCAGAGCTGCTGCATAAAGTGTGGGCCGTCTGTGCGCGCTTCCGGCGTTCACATCCTGCCGCTGCTGGCCTGTCTGTGCTACAGCGTAACTTCGGCCTTCCCGCTCACCGCCTCATATGCGACGTGCACACCAGGTGGAACTCCACCTTGCACATGCTGGACAGACTGAGCGAGCAGCAGCAGGCCATAGTGGAGTTTCAGCTGCAGCACGCACGGGTCAGTCGCACTGCGGATCAGCCCCACTTCACCACCAATGACTGGGCCTCCATGCGAGACCTGTGTGCCCTGTTGCGCTGTTTCGAGTACCTCACCAACATGGCCAGTGGCGATGACGCCGTTATCAGCGTTACAATACCACTTCTATGTCTCCTTGAGAAAACACTTAGGGCGATGATGGAAGAGGAGGTGGCCCAGGAGGAAGAGGAGGAAGAGGGGTCATTTTTAGCACTTTCAGGCCAGTCTCTTCGAAGTGACTCAGAGGGAGGTTTTTTGCAACAGCAGAGGCCAGGTACAAATGTGGCCAGACAGGGCCCACTACTGGAGGACGAGGAGGACGAGGATGAGGTGGAGGAGGATGAGGATGAAGCAGGTTCACAGCGGGCTGGCACCCACGCAGCTCGGGCCCATCACTGGTGCGTGGCTGGGGGGGAAACACAGGACGATGACGATACGCCTCCCACAGAGGACAGCTTGTCCTTACCTCTGGGCAGCCTGGCACACATGAGCGACTACATGCTGCAGTGCCTGCGCAACGACAGCAGAGTTGCCCACATTTTATTGTGTGCGGACTACTGGGTTGCCACCCTGCTGGATCCCCGGTACAAAGACAATGTGCCCACCTTACTTCCTACACTGGAGCGTGATAGGAAGATGCGCGAGTACAAGCGCACGTTGGTAGACGCGCTACTGAGAGCATTCCCAAATGTCACAGGGGAACCAGTGGAAGCCCAAGGCGAAGGCAGAGGAGGAGCAAGAGGTCGCCAACGCAGTTGTGTCACGGCCAGCTCCTCTGAGGGCAGGGTTAGCATGGCAGAGATGTGGAAAAGTTTTGTCACCACGCCACAGCTAACTGCACCACCACCTGATACGGAACGTGTTAGCAGGAGGCAACATTTCAATAACATGGTGGAACAGTACCTGTGCACACCCCTCCACGTACTGACTGATGGTTCGGCCCCATTCAACTTCTGGGTCTCCAAATTGTCCACGTGGCCAGAGCTAGCCTTTTATGCCTTGGAGGTGCTGGCCTGCCCGGCGGCCAGCGTTTTGTCTGAACCTGTATTCAGCATGGCAGGGGGCGTCATTACAGACAAACGCAGCCGCCTGTCTACAGCCAATGTGGACAAGCTGACGTTCATAAAAATGAACCAGGCATGGATCCCACAGGACCTGTCCATCCCTTGTGCAGATTAGACATTAACTAACTCCCCTTAACAATATATTATTGTACTCCAGGGCACTTCCTCATTCAATCCTATTTTTATTTTCATTTTACCATTATATTGCGGGGCAACCCAAAGTTGAATGAACCTCTCCTCTGTCTGGGTGCCGGGGCCTAAATATGTGACAGTGGCCTGTTCCAGTGGTGGGTGACGTGAAGCCTGATTCTCTGCTATGACATGAAGACTGATTCTCTGCTGACATGAAGCTAGATTCTCTGTTACGGGACCTCTCTCCTCTGCCTGGGTGCCTGGCCCTAAATATGTGACAGTGGCCTGTTCCAGTGGTGGGTGACGTGAAGCCTGATTCTCTGCTATGACATGAAGACTGATTCTGTGCTGACATGAAGCCAGATTCTCTGTTACGGGACATCTCTCCTCTGTCTGGGTGCCGGGGCCTAAATATGTGACAGTGGCCTGTTCCAGTGGTGGGTGACGTGAAGCCTGATTCTCTGCTATGACATGAAGACTGATTCTGTGCTGACATGAAGCCAGATTCTCTGTTACGGGACCTCTCTCCTCTGTCTGGGTGCCGGGGCCTAAATATGTGACAGTGGCCTGTTCCAGTGGTGGGTGACGTGAAGCCTGATTCTCTGCTATGACATGAAGACTGATTCTCTGCTGACATGAAGCCAGATTCTCTGATATGGCATGAAGAAACTGATTCTCTGCTGACGTGAAGCCAGATTCTCTGCTATGGGATCTCTGTCCAATTGATATTGGTTAATTTTTTATTTTTATTTTAATTCATTTCCCTATCCACATTTGTTTGCAGGGGATTTACCTACATGTTGCTGCCTTTTGCAGCCCTCTAGCTCTTTCCTGGGCTGTTTTACAGCCTTTTTAGTGCCGGAAAGTTCGGGTCCCCATTGACTTCAATGGGGTTCGGGTTCGGGACTAAGTTCGGGTCGGGTTTGGATCCCGAACCCGAACATTTCCGGGAAGTTCGGCCGAACTTCTCGAACCCGAACATCCAGGTGTTCGCTCAACTCTACTCATCACCCAAGGCTGACCTCCGCCTCACGTCTTTCTCGTGTCCACATAGTCCGAGGCCAGCCCTACCTCCACCACCTACATCTAGCCCCTTGCCCCATG